>NW_019245599.1:0-1495 GCF_002742605.1 Olea europaea var. sylvestris
ATGAGCGCTTGCATATTTGGAACGCTTGGATAGTCGGCGTCAGAAGAATTGAGCGTAACTTTTGCACACGGTGTCCGTTTCGGGCCCATAAGTACTTTTGGAAAATGTAGCGATCGCTTTGCATTGAACTCACGACTTCGTCGTGACGTATGAGGGATTTCGGCCATTTTTCGAAAGAATGAGCGCTTGTATATTTGGAACGCTTGGATAGTCGGCGTCAGAAGAATTGAGCGTAACTTTTGCACACGGTGTCCGTTTCAGACCCATAAGTACTTTTTGGAAATGTAGCGACCGTTTTGGATTGAACTCACAACTTCGTCGTGACATATGAGGGATTTTAGCGATTTTTTGAAAGAATGAGCGCTTGCATATTCGGAACGCTTAGATAGTCGGCGTACGAAGAATTTAGCGTAACTTTTGCACACGATGTCCGTTTCGGGCCCACAAGTACTTTTTGGAAATGTTGCGACCCTTTTGGATTGAACTTAAGACTTCGTCGTTACGTATGAGGGATTTCGGCCATTTTTGGAAAGAATGAGCACATACATATTTGGAACGCCTAGATAGTCGGCGTACGAAGAATTCAGCGTAACTTTTGCACACAGTGTCCGTTTCCGGCCCATAAGTAATTTTTGGAAATGTAGCGACCGTTTTGGATTGAACTCATGACTTCATCGTGACGTATGAGGGATTTCGGTGATTTTTCGAAAGAATGAGCGCTTGCATATTTAGAACGCTTGGATAGTCGGCGTACGAAGAATTGAGCGTTACTTTTGTAAACGGTGTTCGTTTATGGCCCGAAATTACTTTTTGGAAATATAGCGACAGTTTTGGATTGAACTCATGACTTCGTCGTGACGTATGATGGATTTCGGCCATTTTTTGAAAGAATGAGCGCTTGCATATTTGGAACGCTTGGATAGTCGGCGTACGAAGAATTGAGCGTAACTTTTGCACACGGTGTCCGTTTCGGGCCCATAAGTACTTTTTGGAAATGTAGCGACCGTTTTCGATTGAACTCACAACTTCGTCGTGACGTATGAGGGATTTTAGCAATTTTTCGAAAAATTGAGCACTTGCATATTTGGAACGCTTGGATAGTCGGCGTATGAAGAATTCAGCGTAACTTTTGGACACGGTGTCCGTTTCGAGCCCACAATTACTTTTTGGAAATATAGCAAACGTTTTGGATTGAACTTAAGACTTTGTCGTGACGTATGAGGAATTTCGGCCATTTTTGGAAAGAATGAGCACATGCATATTTGGAACGCTTGGATAGTCGGCGTACGAAGAATTCAGCGTAACTTTTGCACACGGTGTCCGTTTCGGGCCCATAAGTACTTTTTGGAAATGTAGCGACCGTTTTGGATTGACCTCACAACTTCGACGTGACATATGAGGGATTTTAGTGATTTTTCGAAAGAATGAGCACTTGCATATTTGGAACGCTTGGATAGTCGGCGTAGGAAGAATTGAGCGTAACTTTTGCACACGG
>NW_019245600.1:0-1495 GCF_002742605.1 Olea europaea var. sylvestris
ACAGCGAAGAAATTCAGTATTGGAAAGACTCACTACCACATGCAAATAAACATAGCAAACAAAAATAACAGAAAATAATAAAAGGGAAAAATACAAAAATTTATGTAGTTTTGCAAAAAAAAAAAAAAAACTTGCTTACATTAAGAGGAGAGGAATAATAAAATCATTAATACTTTTCATAGATTTCTCATGGCCCTCCTAATAAATCATTTTTATGCTATACGAGAATAACAGTCATCATTTTTTCTGCTGGTCCTATATTAAACTAAATCGCACAATGCACGCTCCTTAATTTTTCTCTCCTTTAATTTCTTCTCTTTTCCTTTCTCTTTGTTCACCAATCCATCTTAGCAGTAGCGTGTCTTGTACTTTTTGATAGTATTATTTTGTTTTTACCACAAGGATATTTTCTTCCATACCCTATCGTTTTTATTTAAAAATAAAAATCCAAAGAAAAATCGTTCAAGTCAATAGGAATAAAATTCATAACCTCGATAATTTTTTTATTTAATTTTTTTCACTATTGAAATATAAACGAAAATATAAAAGGCTTACCAGTGGGACTAAAGGCTGAACCCCTAGCTGGTAGCAAAGCACAAGATAGCCATATGTCCGGTGGGGGTAGTGGCGATGGTTCAGGAGTAAACAACTCAACTTTAATTTCGTGTGATTGAGTCACACTCCTAATGATCCATCTTTAATGTAGTTATTCTTTTAGCAATTTAAAATATAAAATTAGAGAACTTTAAAAAAATCACAATTCCTACTCTCTTCTCTAAACTAACATGAGAACTATTAACATCATAATGATTAAAAAAGGACATAATCAACATCATACACTGAATGAACTTTCAACATGCTAATATTGGATAATATGAATGCATTATTCTTGCACTATCTAGTACTATAGATGAATTATGGGGTCCAAGTTTTATTTCATTGGCATTTTGTGGCGTGATGGTTGGTTTGTAAAGGAACATGTTGACCCATACATCTATATTTGTGTACAGGAAAAAAATCATCAAGATCGAGACATCTTTATGTCGGTATAATTGATTATTCTTCTGCATTATTAGATTGATTTATGTTTGATTAGACAATTTAATTTGAATTACTTTCCATATTAGTCGCACATTCACATTTATTACCTATAATTAGAGAACATTCACGCTGAACTTCTTAATCAGTAGCTACAATTATTGTGTGGAAGATTCACGTATACAAAACATTAATAGATTTTTTATGGGTTAAAACACCAAGAAAATTTAAGCAAGGTTTTTAGGCTTCAACCTATGCCTAGTGGAGCAGTTTGGTAGTGCCTCGACTTGTTTATTAATGGTTGAGATCATTTTTATTGGTTAAATATCTAGATGAGTTTCGAACTTGAGAATGATCGAAGTAGAGAACATGAATTCGTGTTGAATCGTCACTCTGAAAAATGGGTAGAGTGACTATTTAAGTACTTTTTGTTGAACGATTAAAATTTGAGTTCAGT
>NW_019245601.1:0-1495 GCF_002742605.1 Olea europaea var. sylvestris
ACCTGCCAAATTTCAGCAAATTCCGACACAGTCGAGAAAAATGATGAAATCACCCCTGGAGCGATTTTTTTTCCGATCAACCAATCAAATTTGAGCCCATTCCGACACAGTCGCGAAAAATGACGAAATTGCCCCCGGCGCGATTTTTTCTTTCCGATCGACCAGTCAAATTTTAGCCCATTCCGACACAGTCGCGAAAAATGACGAAATTGGCCCCGGCGCGGTTTTTGTTTCGATCAACCAGTCAAATTTTTGCCCATTTCGACACAGTCGATAAAAATGACGAAATTGTCCCCAGCGTGATTTTTATATCCGTTCAACCAGCCAAATTTCAGCAAATTCCGACACAGTCGAGAAAAATGATGAAATCACCCCTGGAGCGATTTTTTTTTCCGATCAACTAGTCAAATTTGAGCCCATTCCGACACAGTTGAAAAAAATGACGAAATTGCCCCCGGCGCGATTTTTTTGGTTCCGATCAACCAGTCAAATTTCAGCCCATTCCGACAGTCGCGAAAAGTGACGAAATTGCCCCCGGCGCTATTTTTGTTTCCGATCAACCGGTCAATTTTTAGCCAATTCCGACGCAGTTGCGAAAAATGACGAAATTCACCCGGCGCGGTTTTTGTTCCCGATCAACCTGTCAAATTTGAGCTCATTCCGACACAGTCGCGAAAAATGACGAAATTGCCCCAGGCGCGATTTTTTTGGTTCCGATCAACCCGTCAAATTTTAGCCCATTCCGACAGTCGCGAAAAATGACGAAATTGCCCCCGGCGCGGTTTTTGTTTCCGATCAACGCGTCAAATTTTAGCCAATTCCGACGCAATTGCGAAAAATGACGAAATTCACCCAGCACGGTTTTTGTTCCCGATCAACCTGTCAAATTTGAGCCCATTCCGACACAGTCGCGAAAAATGACGAAATTACCCCTGACGCGATTTTTATATCCGTTCAACCTGCCAAATTTTTGCCAATTCCGACATAGTCGAGAAAAATTGCGAAATTTCCCCCAGCGCGATTTTTTGTTTCCGATCAACCTGTTAAATTTTAGCCCATTACGACACAGTCGTGAAACATGAGGAAATTGCCCTCGGCGCGGTTTTTGTTTCCGATCAACCAGTCAAATTTTTGCCCATTTCGACACAGTCGAGAAAATTGACGAAATTGCCCCCGGCGCAATTTTTATATCCGTTCAGCTTGCCAAATTTTAGCCAATTCCGAAACAGTAGTGCAAAATGACGAAATCGCCCCTGGCGCGATTTTTGTTTCCTATCAACCAGTCAAATTTTAGCCCATTCCGACACAGTCGAGAAAAATGATGAAATTGCCCCCGACGCAATTTTTTTGTTTCCGAAAGACTAGTCAAATTTTATCGCATTTCAACACAGTCGCGAAAAATGACTAAATTGACCTCGGCGCGATTTTTTGTTTCCGATCAACCATTCAAATTTTAGCCCATTCCGACACAGTCGCGAAAAATTGCGAAATTGCC
>NW_019245602.1:0-1494 GCF_002742605.1 Olea europaea var. sylvestris
TCTTCATGACCCGTGAACACAACTCAGTTACCTGTGATCAATATACAATGACCTGTGACCAGGATACAGTGATCTGTGACAATTAGAATTAACATGTGACCAATTTACAATAACCAGTGACTTGTGAACTGCAGATAATCCTAAAAATTGGAGTGGGTCAATTCCAATGTCGGTCAATTCCAATGTCGGTCAATTGATAAACATGTCTACCACCTGTGCTAATAACATGACACAATGGCAAAAATTTGTGCGTTAAATTTTGAGACTTTGTCCTCGATATATCGTCAATCTTGTAAAATATGATATATAGTGAAACTTCTGAAAAACAATGTAATAAAGTCCCCAAATACTAATGAACTTTCTGATATAAATAGACAAAAGTAAGAACTGTGTTGTCATTACAAACAAATTTCCAAACATGAGACAATGTTTCCATCTATTACAACTTGTGACTGCTAATTGCACTATCACTCTAAAACAATATTTTCCCCACCAGTTGGCTGCACCGTCTTTCTAGCCTTCCCGATTTCGCGATATTTGAACAACAATGAAGCTACATCCAATCGAGCTCTCCCCGCATCGAACTTCATGGGCATGAATCCTATATCGTCATGCAGCATGTACTCCGCATACTTGACCACGTATATGCCACAGTAATGTCTAGGAATGCAAATATTAGACTGCTAGCTATGAAATCCAGTATGTTATAATATGTTTAACTATAAGTGGAGGTAAAAAAAACTTACTCATTTTTCTGTTGGGGAAGAGAAAAATCAAGATCCATATTCAACTCCATGGAATCTTTTTTCTATATTCCAACACATTTCATGATATACGAAAGCATGCTGACAAAAGGTTCAATTTCAATACGGACTTTGATATCAATGTATGTCTTCCTGGATGAATTCAATAAATGCAACGTATGTGCCTTTATGTCCTACACTCCAAGCATCCAATGCGCTTTGTTGGTAGGTAGAAATGGGATAAACACAAGGTCGACTTCAGCCCATGGAGTGCTCAATGGAATTCGTGCACCGGTAATGTCGTAAATCAGTCTATCATCTGTCACAACAACATTTGCATCATCCTTGAACCTAGGATACATGTACTTGAGCTTGGCCTGGAATAACGAGTCCATTGTGGTAGCTACAAACTTGAGATCTCTCACACTTCTTGCCACTCGATGTATGTAGTAGAAGCACACGTCCATATACTACAGAGATGCAAGTACAATAAACAATTAAGAAACTATATATACACCAGAAAACATGATGCAATAAACTGTTAATGTGATGTGTGACTCGATTAGAATGTGTGACCAATACAACCTGTAGTTAGTAACCATTCAATAACTGATCTGTGACGTAATAAATACATGTGAGCTATATTGTTGCACCTGCAGATATGTGTTTTTCCATGGAACGCGGATTGTGACCTACTGTTCGTGTGATTTGTGACCCATGCATCATCTATGACCTACTGTTCGTATGATTT
>NW_019245603.1:0-1913 GCF_002742605.1 Olea europaea var. sylvestris
AACCGTTGCAATTATTAAATAGCAAGTTTTAGCCCATTGCAGCTATAACCAATGCAGTTATCAACTTCTCTTTCAAAGTGTTGTCTTTCTCTGTGCTTTGTAATTTTTGAGAAATTCTTGATAAACCTTCAGTAAAACATGCATGTCCCAAAAAGTTTCTGATCCATTAATCGAACTTGGTGGCTACAGTTTTTCAATCACATATATATTTGTTTTGTCAACTTCTATCTCCCAAATGGAAATTCGATTACCTACACATATCCCTTCCTTTACCATGACATAAAATTCTCCCCAATTGAGCACAAGATAAGTCTCCTAACCTATTGTAACACCTGAGAAAAGTGTTTCAAGCAATTGTCAAAAGAATCTCCAAAAACTGAAAAACCATTCATAAATACCTCGATATAGCGCTCCACTGTGTCAAAGAAAAAAGCCATCATACAACACTGAAGCGTGATGGGTAAGCTACATAAACAAAAAAGGCATTCTACTAAAAGCAAAAGTCCTGTATGGTTAATGAATGTAGTTTTCAGCTGATCTTCTTGCACACCCAGAATTTGGTTATAGTCGAAATATCCATCAAAGAAATAATAATGGGAGTAACCTGCCAGCCATTCCAACATCTGATCAATAAAAAGTAATAGGAAGTGATCTTTTTTTTTGTAGCATTATTTAGCTTTTGGTAATGAATGAAGAATCTCAATCCGGTTACTAATCTTGTTGAAATAAGCTCATTATTCTCACACGAGATATCTGAGATAGGATAGGTAATACCTACATATAGAAACTTTAAAACTTCACCTCTAACCACTTCCTTTAGAGAAGGATTCAATCTTTATTGCCTCTCCATCAATGTTTTATGATTGTTCTTCATTATGATTTTGTGCATGCAAGGAGTTGAATTAGTAATCCCCCTATATCAGCTATGGTTCACCCAATCGTTGTTTTGTGTTCTGATAGAACCATGATTAATTTCTAGTCTGCTAATTTTGTCATATTGTTTATCACCTGAATTAAGAGTAGTAGACTCAACTAAATAGGCATCAATGCAAGTAAGATAGAAATGGCTTCAACTCAAGAGCTGTAGCCTTGTCCATCAAAGGAATGTGTCTTGACATGCTTATACAAAGGAACTCACAGTTACCATTTTTTCTTGAAAGTAGTAGGGCACTCATCCATTTGTAGGGCTTGTTAATTATGTATAGCTACATTTCTCTTGATCTTTTACCAGAGACAACTTTTTCTGAAGAATTACTATGCACTCCTAAGTTAAGAACACAACTTCGTTCATCTAAATCTCTTATTGGAAACAATATCCTTCAAGATCTTGGTGTAGCTAGACATTTATTCTAATACATCAGCGAAAGGGATGTTGATATGCTGCTATTCGAAAATCTAAAATTTTGTAAATTGCTTATCAAGCATGTCAAGTTTATGCAACTTTTGAGAAACAGAGTTTCAACTGTAATTGGTATTTTAGCAACAGACTTCTCTGAGCTATCCTTCTGATAAACTTCATTGGTAGGTGAAAATTGTGTTTCACTTTCTACTTCATCAATCAACTCATGCTCGTCCTTTTTGATCTGTTGCATCAAACTTTGACAATTGTACTATACTTGTTTACTGAATTAGTCGTTGTATTGCTAGGCAAAGTACCCGGTGTATGATCTGATAGCTGTAAAGCCAAATGGTCAATTTCAGTCTCTTAACTTCTTAATAGATGTACTTGGTTTCGATAATTTCTCTCATTTTGCTAAAGCAACTTAACAATTTTCTTCATATATTTCTGGATCATCATTCTAAACCCATTCTTCTCTCATATTGAGAGTTATTGGCATTACCACCCTTTAAATTGTTAGACCACTTGAAATTTAGGTGTTATTTCCATCCCATGTTGTATGTTTGTGAATATG
>NW_019245603.1:7607-13292 GCF_002742605.1 Olea europaea var. sylvestris
AAAGGAAACCACTCGATAAATCACTATCATCCAAGGTTGAGAAGCCATGAGAATATGTTTTATGGTAACACCAAGAATGTGTTGCAACCTCCACCTGGGGTCAATAATTAGGCTTCTGAAGGAAAGCCATCATTAGAGGATATTTTAAGAACTTTTATCTCAGAGACTAGGGTGAGGTTCAATAAGGATGAGTCAAACCTCGACCAATATGGGGCCACAGTGAAGAATCTAAAGCTACAGATTTGTCGGTTAGCAACTCAATAAATTTTCAATAGCAATGGAACTTTCCTAGTGACATCAACGTCAACCCAATAGAGCACTTCAATACCATCACATTGAAGAGTGAAAAAGAGCTTGAAGATAGAAAGCCTACAGAGACTGTGGCTCCTACACCTGCTTCAAATCATTTTGAAGAAAAATTGGTTGTAGAGCAAAAAATTGAGGTAGCAACAAAGAATAACTATGGCCTAGCTCAATCTCAGTCCTAGATAATACTACCATTCTGAAGCCGCAACCGCTTATTTGTAGATATTCTTGAAGAAGAAATCCGATGAGCAGATGCCAAATTCTTAGAAGTCTGCAACAAGATCTACATCAATATTCCTTTTCCCGATGCTTTAGAACAAATGCCAAATTATGCCAAACTTTTTAAGGAAGTGATGTCAAATAAAAGAAAGCTGGTGAAATTTGAGATAATCAAGCTTGTAATCGAATGTAGTATCATTTTCCAAAATAAGCTTACTCAGAAACTAAAAGATTCGAATTGTTTCATTATTCTTTGCATAATTTGCAATTCTACTTTTGATAAGTTATTGTGTGACCTGGGAGCTAGCATCAATTTGATGCCATATCTGTATTCAAGAAGTTGGGCCTTGGAGAAATTACCAACCACAATAATTTTGCAACTAGATGACAAATCCTTTACATACCCTAGAGGGATCATTGAAGATGTTTGACAAGTTCATATTTCTCGTGGATTTTGTGGTTATATTTATATATATGGAAGAAGATCAAGAATTACCATTAATTCTTAGTCTGCCCTTGTTAACCATTGGGAGAGCTCTGATTGATATCCAAGGAGGAAAATTGACACTACAGGTTAATGAAGAGCAAGTCATGTTTAAAATTTATCAAACAAAGAAATCCTCTAAAAAGTTCAGTAGTTTCCACACAGTCTAATCAATTGATGTAGTGGAAGGTAAAAATTTCAAAAGGGAATTGTTCTATGACCCTCTAGATCAGTACATGGCAACCAATTATTCAAAGATTATTACAGCTGCTACTGGAAGCTACACAGGGATCAAGGAAGTTGAGGTTTTCATCTTAGTTCAAGAAGGTGATCCACCGGCTAGAAAAAAGATCTACATTGTAAAATCTTTGAAACCTCCCAACATTATCAAATCAAAAGAAGTTTTGATGGTTATACTGGACTTGAAGCCGCCTCCTAATCCTAGTGGCCATACTATATTGATAAAGAATTCAGAGCCAAGGAACAAGTTTGGAAACATGACAGATGTGCCACCTAAAGACCCAACTTAGGCACTTCGATTATGTCAAGCTAATGATGTTAAAGAAGTGCTTCTTGGGAGGCAATCCAAGTTTTTTTTATCTCTCTACCCTTTTTTTTCTTTTTTATAGTAACAAATTTGAGTTAGTGACAAGTTTATCTTTTACGCGTAAAATCTCAAGTTTGAGGGAAAAGATAGAAGAAGAATTCATCAAATCCAGCCTCATAACACCATAACGTTATTGGCAATACAGACAATTCAAGGAAGTTCTTCTCATTTTCCCTTCATTTCACATCAGGGACAATGTTTAATTTAAGTTTATAGCGTGAAATATAAATTATCTAATTACCTTAGAATTTTTATTTTGTGTGATTTGTGTGCTATTTAAAAAATATATTTATTTTTGCATGTTTGTATGAGTTAGATAGCCTTGTCGGTATTGATGTATATATTTGAGAACATGTGTTGGTTTATAAATTGTGGATAAGGTTTGTGCCTTAGTTAACTCTATGTGGAATGTGAGATACCTACACATGCGAATTGATTGCAACAATGTACATGGATAGGTTGATTCATGTTTATAGGTTGAATTAATGGCCTTAGAAGCTAATTCCAAACAATCACTATACTCAAATTCTCATCCTTTAACCGACTTTAGGAGATAGATATGGATTCCATGTATGCTAAATTTTGTGTGGACTGTCTGAGACCGATAGAATGAAAATTGGATGAAAACCTTATGTTAGAGGTCGACTTTCGAGAATTGGTGTTTAATAAGGGGCATTGCACTAATCATTGTATAAAAAAGGAAAAAGCTGTCTTGTTGTGAAGTTATCCTAAAAGATCCGAATGAGGACAACTACAATAATCTCATTGTAAAATGTCTATTAGTAGCCTTTCATTTAGAAAACTTAGTGAAAAGCATGTATATGAAATAGAAGACGCAGCACATGCCTTGATTAAGCACAAACACTTGTTTTAGAGGATTTGATTTCTGATAAAGGGTTAGTAACTTGGTTGATTATTGGAGGTTGAAATAGACAAAACTAAGGATTATCCTCATTTGTTGATATGTCGAACTGCAATTAGTAAAATCTAACCAAATTAGAGAGGGTAAGGAGTAGTGATTTGTAAATCAACTTTAGACTACACCCTTGGGAAGAGAATACAAGAAAGCAAGTTTGGGGTGTGTGTGAATCCCGGGAGTAAAGAAAGGAAATATTTGAATTTTAAGGTTGGAAATTGGATAAATGGGTAATTGTACAATGTTGTAATTAACTCTATATAGACACGTTTCGCATTGAATATGTGAAAATTTAGCTTTGCACTATAATTTAGCTTTTGCACTATAAATTGCTAGGAGTCAATTGGGTTGCAATTTGAAGTAAAAAATGAGTGAAATATGATCAAAATATTTTAACAAATCAAAACTTCATCGCACATGTATGTTTTAAATTTTTAGCTAAAAATGGAGAATCATTTTTTATATAGTAAACCTTTGAGTTGGAAAATGCTATCTCAAGTAAAGTTGTACCCCTTTGAGATATCTTTCCAACACATGTTGAATTGACTCAATCAAATGTCAGAAGAAAACATTATGATAAAAATACTTAAAGCTGTGTAGTGCAACCGAAGTTGAAGCGAATTCCTAGATGCTATCCCTAAGCACCTAGGAGCCACTTTGCCAATTTTTCCCTGAAAGTTAGTTCTAGGTGCCACAACCAAGTGCTAGTTTGACCAGATTCACAGCACTCTGCTACTGCACCTAGGCCCCGCACCACGTACAATTCGAGGTTTTTAAAGTTTAATTCATCTTTTAAAAGCCTAATTTCAATCTAACTCTTCCAAGGACTTCAAAAAGGCATAAGTACCAATGTAGAGGCAATTTTTCAAGTAGAATTTAACTACGCAACGAGAAATCAAACAAGAGATCAAGAAGAATATCAAGGACGGGGATTAATTCAAGCTTCAAAAGAGTTTTTATTCTTCTTCCTCTTTAAGTTTTTTAACCATGATTTGTAGAATTCTTTCTTCTACCATGAACTAAATTCTTCATCAAGTGATTGATGTAACTAGAAGTTGAGAATATGGTTCGATTTATTTTCTTTATTTCCATGGGATTTTCCAATTTTGTTTATTTGTGTTATTGGTTTAATACTTTCAATTAATTCGTACTAATTGGATGATTTGATGCTAGTCAATTGTGGCACTCAAGAGAGGAAAATTTTGGAGTGATCTTAGCATAACACGACCTAGGAAATTATAGGTTTCGAGAGAAAGTATAATTCCTTTGAAGCATGTTCCACTTAAGAACCATGAACTTGATAATTTCTAGATTTTAATTCGAAATGGTGATATTGAAATTGAAATATAGGAATAGTTTTTACTTGGCTCTCGAGAGACAGAGTAAAATTACATTAAAGTTCTTGCTTATAAACTTTGGGAAATTGATTAGAAATAATTATATATTTGAGAATCATATTGATAGTTAGGTGAAATCAGAACTCTATGCTTTTTCATCTTGATTATTTTTCTAACTTGCATTTGTTTGCCGAATTCGTTATCATATTCATCCTTGAATTAGTCTAAAATAATTGCTCTCATTATTTGATTTTCTAGATAACTAAGAGCTATTCAATTATAGTATTCAAGATAAAATTTATATTCAATCCCTATGGGTTTGATATTGGTACTTGATCTTATATTCCAAAACTTGACATTGTACACTTTCGGTGTATTTACATTGTACAGAACGCATAACAGAAAGAAAACAAAAACAAAGATTGAATACATATCCGAATTTTGAGATAAAAATGAGGAAAAGTTAACGGTCTTACACTCAAAATCTTCTTTTTCCTAGCCTAGTTTTGAATCCTAGCCTAGTCTTCGAAGTTATGCCATGAAAAGGATCCAAAAATAATAAAAATAAATAAATAAAATGACTCAAAACGGCCCAAAATGGGGGCAAACCTCAGTTGGCTGCCATTTGCCTTGCCATAATCAACCGTGGCAAACAGGACTTTAAAATGTGACTTTTATAATTGTTTAATTCACATTTAGTTGGACTAGTTAAAATTCTTTTGAGGTTAGATCAACTTCCTTCAAAGTTTGTATTTTATGCTTCATTTCCATAAACAATAAAATTTAATTTACCATTATGGAGATTGGAATTAAAAAGTGAACATGCTGGATGAAAAAAATATATTCAAACTTCATTGGATGAACACTGAATTTGTCTTCTGTAAAATGCATGTAACCCCGACCGACTCAATTTCATATAATTGGACGATATATTTTATATTTTTATTTTCATATATATTAAACATAATTTATTGAAAAATTACAGTCAAACTTGTACAGACTAAATTGATATTCGGTAAAATGAAAGTAGCCTGTCTCAATCTCATATAATTGGACTGACACAACTCAAGATTATTACACATAAATAATCTAATGTTAACAAACTATTATATGTAACGTGGAAATAGAAAACAAGAAACACAGGTAACTAAATAGAGGATTTTATTGAAACTGTGAAAGAAGTCCCAAATCATCGTCTATCAAGCATTGTAAAAGTGACATCATTAATGGAGACTTCCATCTGGGAAGGGGTGCATTACTACTACGTTTCCATATCTCGGCAAATATCTCTTGCTCCAATGGAGGCAAATCAATAATTTTCAGACTGAGCATTGCAAGAATAGTCGAAATTGTAGGCCGGTTATTAGTGAATTCCTGTACACACAATAGTGCAATGTGAATGCACCTCACCATCTCTCCCTGGAATTCAGCTTTGTATATTGTTTTATCTATGAAGGCGGAGCTATTGTCTTTATTCCATAATTTCCATGCCTGATACAAATTTTCATGCATAAGATCCTGAGGAATATTTGAAAACAAGAAAAAAGGGGAAGTTTACAAAGTGGCTTACACAACCCAAATGAATCAGCAACCATTCGTTCTTTTTCCCGCTCATGATTTCTAACATTAGAACATCAAAGCTATAAGACGTCAGATTTTTCAGAAAATTTTCCTTTCATTCCATATTCTGGCACCATGTATCCACTGCAACAATATGATAAATTCATGTAAGAAATATTAAAAACGAGTGGCATGTTCACAGTCTTCTTTAAATACTGCTTATCAAATATGCCTCTAAGAAAAACATTTGATTACT
>NW_019245603.1:13584-17644 GCF_002742605.1 Olea europaea var. sylvestris
CTTTACTGCAATTTCTTTTCCATTTGCTAATATACCCTGCGTACACATTAACAGCAATTTCAGCATGAGAGGTATATAAAATGTAGCAATCGGCGCCCATGGCTACTAAAAAATTACCTTATAAACAGGACCAAAAATACCATTTCCAAGCATATTGTCATCAAGGAATCGGTCTGTGGCTTTTGCAAGTGTCTCAAACGTAAATAATGGAAACTCTTCAAGATTAACTTTATCCATATCATCTCTAAGCACTATTCCAGCCTAATCTGATGGATATTTTTGCGCAGCCTCATATAACTTTGCAGCTACTTTTCCTTTTCCTCCTGGTTCCGCAAAGAAATTCAATATCTTTAGCTGACAGATACTTATATACACATGTAAAGCCCATTAAATTATCCACCACTACTAAAAAATAGCTTTTCACCGTTGGTGATTAGAAATGGATTATCCGTTGGTAAAAGTAATTCACTTTTTGCTACGATAATTAGCAACGGATTTTCCGTTTGTAAAGATGATATCTCTTTACCAACCGATATTCCGTGTCTAATATAATTGTTTAACATTTGGATCTTCCTCCAACAGATATTCCATAGGTGATGTACTGAATATCAATCCGTTGGTAATTAGAAACGGATTATCCGTTGGTAAAAGTAATTCACTTTTAGTTACAATAATCAGCAATGGATTTTTCGTTGGTAAATATGATATCTCTTTACCAACGGATATTCCGTGCCTAATATAACCGTTTAACATTTTGATTTTTTACCTACGGATATTCCGTTGGTAATTAGAAACGGATTATCCGTTAGTAAAAATGATATCTCTTTACCAACGGATATTCCGTGCCTAATATAACCGTTTAACATTTTGATTTTTTACCTACGGATATTCCGTTGGTAAAAATAATTCACTTATCCCACATCGAAAGTTTACAACAATATCTTTGTAGTTGCCCTCTATAAATTTGTGGTCCAAAAGGGAGTTAAACAATATTTTGGCCTTTCAATTTAGTTGACTAAAAATAAAAAAATATTATAATTATTAAATAAATAAATAACCTTTTTACTATACGATTATTTACAACATTGATTTTTACCAATTGTAATGGTAGATATTTACCTACGGAAAGTCGGTTGGTATTGGTTAAGACTTTTACCAACGGAAATTCCGTTGATGAAAGATTCACACTTTATCAACGGATTTTCCGTTGGTAAAATGTTTACTCTTTAGCTACGGCATGATCTATTGGTAACTATCAGCGACCCTCAAATCACCAACGGATTTGTGGTTACAAATATTCCGTTGGTAAAGATTATTAGTAACGGATATTGAAGCTTTAGGAACGAAAAATCCGTACCTGAAACTCTGTTTTTTAGTAGTGCACTGTTCATTCTACGTTACCTTTATGCCTACCCATCAACCACCAATAAATGAGAATGCAAATCAAAATTGCAACCAAACCGGCCACTATTGGAAGGATAATAATAAGCTTTTTGTCTTTGTGCCCATCGGGAAAAATATATATATGGCAAGTTATCAAAGACAAGTACCTAGTTCTGAAGAAGCTAGACGAATGTAAAGATCTTCACCAACATTAGAAAATTGTTGAATGTCTATCAGTTCTTGGCTCCCGAACATACAACCAAGATTTATGTCGTGTGCATGGCTATGCATGAACAGTTCAGTGAGCAGAGAATTCTACATACCTCTACTGTCCTAGAGGGCCCTATTCAGCAAAATTCAGCACTTTCATAAACCGAAGCCTCAAGAATCCATCTTCTTTTCCACCACTGCTCGTATTATATTAATTCGATTACGAAGCAAATGGTTTCTTCCATACACATCCGCCAAACCAGTTTCCTCTTCCCCGTTCCTCGGAATTCTTTGGTTTAAACCCTCTCAGACAAGAACAAGTAGGCGAACTCGGAGCATTACAACTCCCAAATGGATCGCGAGTCCCATAAACATCATATTCGTGTTGAGGAGCCAATCATGTAATATCCCAATTCTGTGTGTGATTATTCCACATCGTTTGAACCAAACATCCCATTGAATTCAAGTAACTCTCATCAAAGATTTCCCCTCTGACACACTGAGAGTGTAAGATCCTGGAGGATAATTTACTTCAGTGAATCCTTTAATGTATACATAATACATTTCTTGTACATCAATTAGAATCAGTCCATTCCATGGAACACTTCGTCGGTATGGACGATTCCCATTCCAAGAATAGGTTTGAGGAATATTCAGAGCCTGAAGACCTGCTAAGAAATTTCCAACTTCTGGATCCGTCAAGGTTTTCCATGAGGACGGGACCACCTTATTACCTGCATTTATGTTGCCAATTAACCTCAAAGTAGACAAAAATGTATTGGATGGGTGTTCAAAACTCTCCCGCAACGTATGCCAACTTGAATCATCTTGCATAACAAGATTTCTAGTACACAAATTGTGGGCACTCACATTAACCGAAGATGACGTAACATTTGATGACCAAACAATTTGAGTTTCATACCTGCGGAAGATATCATGGATATGAATATTAGCAGTTAGATCTTCCTATCATTGCTCCTCAAAAATATTAGCCGTCAATATGGAAAGCCAATAAAACAATACAAAGAGGAGAGGGGACCTAACCTTTATATAGAAATTTATTGAGTCGTCCCATTAACGACTTAAACCCTAATTATGGTTTACATATTTTCGGCCCACATACTTAAATTACCACATTATATAAAATATAACCCATAAGGTGTAAAATGGCCCAAGTAATCACTTAACATATTGCACTTAATCACAATATCATCATGAGCCATATATCTAACCCCGTAAAATTTGCAATCAAATGGGAAGCCCATATTTTAGAATTATTCTAAGATTCTCCCACTTGGGCAAACATTTTATTGCTATAGAAAAAAGTTTTGACTTATGAGTTAGACTGCATAGGTGGCCATACAAGTATAACTCCAATGATGACACCTTACACAACACGATCTGGTCCAACAAGAATGTCAACACTAAACATGGAAGTCGTTACATCAATTAAACGATGTAAGACCACTCCATAGTTACAAATGCCAACATCCTTATCGACATAGATGCCCATCCTCCAACTAATGTCGTATGAACTTAGCACCAAATGTAATAAAAAAACTGTGCTAATTCATATCGGTCCTCATAATGCTTCCAATCAAAATGAAGCCACATGTCTCTAAAAGAGACTCATCTTATGTCTTTATCTGCTATATCTCAAGAACATAATAACATCATAATAAAAAGACATAAGTCAAATGCATGCTCAAATAACTTATGGATAGGGAAAAATATATTTTATTACTGGAAGGGGCTATACCGAAGAAACATATGGGTTGCCTATGTGCTCTGTGAAGAGGTCAAGCCAAAACGTATTTCTTTTACATAAATAACTCCCACTAACCAAAAATATCAAAGGCTTCCACAATACCATATTAGCAACATGTGTCTTAAATACTTTTGGAGCGAGTCTCCTAGTCAAAGGATCCGCAATCATCGCATCTGTATTGATATGCTCTATTTTCTTCTACTTTCCGCTAACTCTATCTCTAACCACCTAATATTTGATGTCAATATGCTTTGACCCACTAGAACTTTTATTATTCCTTGAAAAGAACACAACTATGCTATTGTGACAATAAATAGTAATTGGCCTTGAGATGGAATCAACAACTTTCAACCTAGAAATAAAATTAATTAACCAAACGACTTGAATTGTAACTCCATAACTTGGTACAAATTTAGCCTGCATAGTAGAAGATGCCACTAAAGTCTGCTTTACACTTTTCCAATAGATAGCATCACTAGCTAACATGAAAATATAACCTAAAGTTTTTTTTCCAATCATCTTGACATCCAGCAAATTCAGAATTTGAGTAGCCACCTCAAAGTGATTTGAACGCTAGGAAGTAACCATATAACTTTCAGTTTTCTTCAAGTATCTCACAACTTTCTTAACTGCTTTCCAATGCTCTTACCCTGAATTCGATTGAAACCTACTAAGGACACTAACTACTTAGGCTATATT
>NW_019245603.1:19861-36771 GCF_002742605.1 Olea europaea var. sylvestris
AAACTTAAAGCAATCTTTCTACCAATGACCCTTCTTTTTGTGTAACTTGCATTGATCATTTTTCTTTATAGTTCCTTTAAAATCGCCAGAAGTTTGACCTACAAAATTTTTATTTTGCTGATTGCCGTGTGACTTATTGCCGTTATGGTACTTACATTTATGGTTTTGAGAAGACCCAATGTTATGTGATGATTAAAATGCTAATTGTACAGTTTCAACAGTCTCAAGCCGTATCCTATACTCCTTTTGGGCATATACTGAAATAAGGTCATTTAAATCCCATTTATCCCGCTGAGCATTATAAACAACCTTAAACTGATTAAATTGGCAAGGAAGACTATTTAGAATATGATAGACTAGGAAAGGCTCTGCAATGGAAATCTCAAGAACCTTTAGTTTAAATGATATATTTATCATCTTCATAACATGCTCCCTAATTTCGCTTGTATCATCGTATCTCATATTCATCAGTTTGCCCATTAGATCTCCAATTTTAACTTTATCATAGTAAAGAAATCTCTCTCCTAGGCATCCATAAAACCTTTGGCATTTTCATTGTCTGGGATAGCACCCATAATGGAAATGGATATAAAGCGCTTAATAATTTTCAAACAAAGTTTGTTGGCCCTTTCTTTCTTTTCATACTTAGCCACATATTCAAGAGTGCTCTTATTTGTGTGTTTCAAAAGTTGCTTCTCTGATATGATCCAAGATGCGAGGGTCACGAAGGTAAGGTCGAGCCGAGACCCGTTGATTATTAAAGAAGGCCCGATGACACGATCGAGAGCGAAATGAGTTAAAGAGGTGATGGGATTGCTCGTCAAGGCCACTATTGATGAAACCATGTTTGGAACGCAAAATAGAGCAAGTTTCATGTTAGGGTCGAAGGCCGAAGAGACTTGGATCAATATGATACGAGCAATGGAAGTTGGAAGCAGCAATGTGAACTATGCGACTGCATAGTTATAATTCCATGCGGCCGCATGTATATCAATAGGGAATTCCAGGAGGCAAATCAAATGACCTATGCGACCGCATAGAACAAAGTCGAGGACTGAATTGAAAATTTTCACGAGTTTCCTAATTTGATTAGAATTGTAATCTTTTCATAATTCTTCTTGATTTTTGCACAAGATTTTATTCCTTTTTACAATATTTTAGGTTTTAGTATAAATAGGAGTTGTATTTTCCATTGTAACAGAACGTTTTTAACAATTATTGCGAGATTATTGCTTTCTTCTTTGTTCTTCCAAAATTGAACAATAAATCGAACTTATCAAAGAGAAATTCTTGTGACATTCAAAATTGAATTGTGGGTTCTTCAATTGTGTAATTAAGGGGTTCATTGTATCTTGCTATCGTTGGGTTTCTTATTTTACGTTGTTGGGTCGAAAATCCAAAAATCGGGTTATCAATTGGCATTCTTGGGTTCCGCATCAATCTCATTGTGGGTTTTGTAGTCTCTATTGCTACGGGGTTCGCATCAGTTGGTATCGGAGCTTTGGCTCCAATTTAATCAGGTTATATCTTTATTTTTCTTGTTTGAGTCGTTAGTTTTTTTTTTTGATTCTTCTAATTACCATTCGTGTTCTTGAGTCATCCTTCATTGTTAATTCCTAGATTCTTGTTTTCATTTGTAGTATCAAGTTTTTTGTGTTTAAAAAAAAAAAAAGATTTATTGTTCGTCGGGTACTGTTCATCCCGGAAAAAAGTTACTGTTCATGTTAAAAAAAAGTTATTTTTTTAAGTTGATCGATTATTGCCAACAATTTACAATTTGACTCACAACTTTCTATCTTGTTCAAATAAATCCCAATTTTTGTCACAATTCCCTTATTGATAAATCTATCCAAATTTCATCCCAATTAGTCGCAAATCCCTTGAATTCGTGTTGTTTGAATTTCATTCGTTCTTGAATCTACAAGTTTGAATCTGGTAAGTTCGTTGTTGTTCTTGGAAGCACTTGGTGAAAGCATTGAGTGGTAAAAGGCAAAGTGGTGAGTTTATCAGAGGGTAAAAGCCAATTGTGTGATTCTGAGTGAACTTGGTGAGGCAGAAAATTGAGAGAATGTCTGAAGGAGAAGGCTCAAATTCTAGCTATAACAGTAATCAAACCAACACGCCGAACGACATGATGCAGCGATTTGAACGGTTATTGATGGATATGGGAGATAGGCTAGACAAATTGGATACGTAGGTTGTAAATCTTAGTAGGGGACAATGGGCGGATGTACCTCATGCTGGGAGACCGAATAGGCGGGAGCCTAGGAGGGAACCGGAAGCATTTAATCATGGTAGTAACTTGGATGAAGATGATTATAAAGAAATGGAGATGGGACGGATGAGAAATCGAGGTGGTAGACTTGAACGACAAGGTAGAAATAATCCCAATGATGAAGTAGACGGCAATTTAGGTAATATTAAAATGTTGATTCCACAATTTAGGGGTAGGAGTGATCTTGAGGCCTAGTTGGAATGGGAGAAGAAAGTCGAAGGATAAGAAGGTGAAGATTGCGGTGCTAGAATTCACTAACTACGCCATCACTTGGTGGGATCAAGTGGTTACTTTACGACGTCAGAATCGGGAAAGGCCTATTAATACTTGGGACGAATTGAAGGCGATGATGAGGAAGTGGTTTGTGCCTAGACACTATTACAAGGAGTTACATCAAAGATTGCAGGGTTTATGCCAGGGATCAAGGAGTGTAGAGGATTACCACAAAGAAATGGAAATCTTAATGATTCGGGCGAATGTGGAAGAGGACCGAGAAGCCACCATGGCACGGTTCTTGAGTGGAATGAATCAGGATATTGCTAATGTTGTAGAACTGCAACATTATGTGGAGTTGGAAGATATGTTGCATGTAGCCATGAAGGTGGACAAATGGTTGAAGAGGAAGGAGATTGCGAGATGGCCGATGAATACTTCGTCTTCTAACCTGAATTGGAGGTCGAAGTGGGACAATAATAAAGGAAATGAGGCGATAGCTAAGGGAAGAAATGAATTGCAGAAAAGAAAAGATGAAGGTGCTGGCAAAACTGTACCTAAAATGGATCCACAACAATTAGAGAGCAGGGACATAAAATGCTTTCGATGTTTGGGGACGGGACACATTGCTTCTTAGTATCCAAACAAGCGCGTAATGGTACTGCGGGATAACGGAGAGGTTGTGAGTGAGAGTGAAGGAGAATATGACAATATGTCAGCGTTGGAGGAAGTTAGTGATGAGGAGAAGGTGGAATTTGTCGTTGGAGAGTTGTTGGTCATAAGGCGAGCTTTTAACACTCAGATCAAGGTAGATGACTTGGAGCAGCAACAGATAAACATATTTCATACCCAGTGCCATGTCCACGATACGGTGTGTAGTTTAATTGTTGATGGTGGAAGTCGCACAAATGTGGCTAGTACAACATTAGTTGAGAAGTTAGGATTAGTTTTATTGAAACACCCTAGGCCTTTTAATTGTAGTGGTTCAATGAAAGTCGGAAAGTTAGGGTAAACAAATGGGTGTTAATCAATTTTTCAATTGGAAGTTATAGTGACAAGGTTGTATGTGATGTGGTACCTATGCATGCGGGTCATATCTTGTTGGGGAGATCATGGCAATATGATAGGAAAGTTACACATGATGGGTATAGGAACTGATATAGCTTTGTTAAGGATAGGAGGTCTATTACCCTTGCGCTATTAACGCTGGCACAGGTATATGAAGACCGAATTAAATTGAAAAGTGAGGAAGAAAGGAGAGCAAGAGAGTTGGGAAGGAAGAGAGAAAATAGTGATCCAATGGGCAAGAGAGAAAATGGTCAGGTGGTCGAGAGTGGAGAAAAGAGAGAGAGGCCACATGAGAGGAGAGAAAAAGGGTCAGTTGAGAGGAGAGAAAAAGAGTCAGTTGAGAGGAGAGAAAAGCTGAAGTGAACTTCTTTGCGAAGGAGAACGAATTGAAAAAGGCTATGGTTGATAAAAGACAAGTGTTGTTGTTGGTATATAAAGAACCACTCCTCAATTTTGAGGAATCTAACACACCCCTCCCGAGTTTAGTTAAATCTTTGTTGCAGGAATTCGAAGATGTGTTTCCGAAAGACGTGCCAAGTGGGTTGCCACCAATTCGAGGCATTGAGCACCAAATTGACTTCATACCTGGAGCTATCATTCCGAACCGAACGGCTTATTGAAGCAACCTCGAGGAGAGGAAAGAACTTCAGAGGCAAGTGGAGGAACTGATGAGCAAATGTTATGTGAGGGAGAGCATGAGCCCTTTGTGCTGTGCCGTTCTATTGGAAGCAAAGAAGGATGGGACATGGAGGATGTGTATGGATTGCAGAGCCATCAACAACATAACGATAAAGTATCGTCACCCGATACCTAGGTTAGATGATATGCTCGATGAACTGCATGGTGCTTGCATTTTTAGTAAAAATTGATCTTAGGAGCGGTTATCATCAAGTTCGCATGCGGAAGGGTGATGAATGGAAAATGGCATTTAAAACTAAATATGGTTTATATGAGTGGTTAGTCATGCCGTTTGGACTCACTAATGCACCGAGCACTTTTATACGTTTAATGAATCATGTTTTGTGTGCTTTCATAGGTAAGTTTGTTGTAGTCTATTTTGATGACATCATAATCTATAGCAAAGACCTAGAAGAGCATTTGGAACATTTAAAATATGTGCTTGTTGTTTTAAGAAATGAACAACTATATGCTAATTTTAAGAAGTGTACGTTTTACATGGAAAAAATTGTTTTCTTAGGGTTTGTGGTTAGTGCTAATGGAGTAGGAGTAGATGAAGAAAAGATAAAGGCTATTAAAGAATGGCCAACACCTAAAAGTATAACTGAAGTTAGGAGCTTTCATGGTTTTGTTAGTTTTTATAGGCTGTTTGTAAAGGAGTTTAGCACAATTACTACACCACTTACTAAGATTGTTGAAAAGAGTGTAGGTTTCCATTGGGGTGAGGCACAAGAACTTGCAATTTAATACTTTTAAAGATAAATTGTGTAAAACACCTATTTTGGCATTACCTAACTTTGACAAGACATTCGAGGTCGAGTGTGATGCTTCAAGAATAGGTATTGGTAGGAACGGAGGCCTATTGCTTACTTTAGTGACAAGTTGAGCGGAGCTGCACTAAACTATTCGACATATGACAAAGAGCTCTATTCACTCGTTCAAGCACTGGAGACTTGACAGTATTACTTGTAGCCTAAGGAGTTCATGATACATACCGATCACGAGTCTTTAAAACACTTGTGAGGTCATGGTAAATTGAACAAGAGACATGCAAGATGGATAGAATTCATCGAGACCTTTCCTTACGTTATCAGGTATAAACAAGGTAATGAAAATGCGGTAGTGGATGCATTGTCTCGAAGGTACATGCTTCTTAATTCTTTAAGTGCAAAATTACTTGGCTTTGAACATATTAAGAACATGTATGTGAATGACCTTGATTTATTTGACATCTATGACTTATGTAATAAAGGAGTGGTTGACAAATTTTATAAACATGAGGGATATTTGTTTAGAGAGAATAAATTGTGTATTCCTAATTATTCTATGCGTGAGTTGTTGGTAAAGGAAGCACACAGTGGAGGTCTAATGGATCACTTTGGGGTTCAAAAGCTGTTAGAGATATTAGGAGAACAGTTTTATTGGCCTAAAATGAGAAGTGACGTAGAACAAATTTGTGGGAAATGCATAATTTGCAAAAAGGCTAAGTCTAAAGTTTTACCACATGATTTGTATATGCCTTTACTTGTACCTAGTGAACCTTGGGTGGATATATCAATGGATTTTGTGTTAGGTTTACCTAGGACAAAAAGGGGTTGGGATTCAATATTTGTTGTGATAGATAGGTTTAGTAAAATGACACACTTTATACCATGTCACAAAATCGATGATGCCACTAATATTGCTGATTTGTTCTTTAGGGAAACAATACGTTTGCATGGGCCCCTAAGAGCATAGTATCTTATCGGGATGTTAAGTTTCTGAGTCATTTTTGGCGTGTGTTGTGGAATAAGTTAGGTACTAAACTATTATTCTCTACAACTTGCCATCGACAAACTGATGGGTAAACTGAGGTAGTAAATAAGACCATGACTCAATTGCTTTGCACTGTGATAAATAAAAACTTGAAAAGTTGGGAGGAGTGTTTACCTCCATCGAATTTGCTTACAATAGAGCTGTACACTCTACTACTTTGTTTTCACCTTTTGAAATCGTTTATGGGTTTAATCCACTAACTCCTTTGGATTTGTTACCTTTACCTGTGAACGAATGAGGTAGCTTGGATGGTAAGAGGAAAGCTGAGTTGGTAAAGTCACTCCACGAAAAGGTCCGGATGCAAATTGAAGAAAAGAGTAAGCTGGTTGCATCAAAAGCAAACAAAGGAAGAAAACGTGTGACATTTGAACCAGGTGATTGGTCTGGGTACATTTTATAAAGGATCATTTTCCCGAGCAGAAGAAGTCAAAATTACAGCCACGAGGAGATGGTCCATTCCAAGTCATCGAAAAGATAAATGGATCTTCCAGGTGAGTATAATGTTTTAGCTACATTCAACGTTGCTGATCTATCTCTCTTTGACGTAGGTACAGATTTGAGAACGAATCCTTTTGAAGAGGGAATGACTGATATGATCCAAGATGCGGGGGTCACGAAGGCAAGGCCGAGCCGAGACCCGTTGATTATTGAAGAAGGCCCAATGACTAAGGATACATAAAAAAAACGAATTAAAGATGTGATAGGGTTGCTCTTCAAGGCCACTATTGATGAAACCACGTTCGGGATACAAAATGGAGCAAGTTTTATGTTGGGGTCGAAGGGCGAAGAGATTTGGATCAATTTGGTACGAGCAATGGAAGTTGGAAGCAGCAATTTGAACTATGCGACTGCATAGTTATAATTCCATGCAGCCGCATGTATACCGGCGGGGAATTCCAGGAGGCAAATCAAATGACCTATGCATCGCATAGATTAACACTATGCAACCACATAGAACAAAGTCAAGGACCGAAGTGCAATTTTCCGCGAGTTTCCTAATTTGATTAGAATTGTAATCTTTTCATAATTCTTCTTGATTTTTGCACGAGATTTTATTCCTTTTTTAAAATAATCTAGGTTTTAGTATAAATAGGAATAGTATTTTCCATTGTAACAGAACACTTTTAACAATTATTGAGAGATTGTTGCTTTATTCTTTGTTCTTCCAAATTGAACAATAAATCGAACTTATCAAGGAGAAATTCTTGTGACATTTAAAATCGGATTGCGGGTTCTTCAATTGTGTAATCAAGGGGTTCATCGTATCTTGCTATCGTTGGGTTTCTTGTTTCACGTTGTTGGGTCGAAAATCCAAAAACCAGGTTATCAATTAGCATTCTTGGGTTCCGCATCAATTTCGTTGTAGGTTACATAGTCTCTATTGCTATGGGGTTCGCATCATTCTCTTTTGCAAAATCGAAGCCCAAAAGACTAAGTGTTATTTATACGTCTCATTTCCATCTCACATAATTATTCACAGTTAAGATTTCAATAGCAAACAGTTGACTCAAAAGAGATGAGACATTTAAAACTGTGGAAACATAAAATATCATATTTAATATCATCCAAAGTCAATAGATGGGATATTAATTATATAATCCGTCAATAGATGATGATATATCCATCTAATTTACATGGGATATTAATTATATAATTCGTAATTAAAGTTAAAACCATATGAATCTTGTTACGGTAAAAACCTAAAAGCATCATTATAAAGTTACATTTGGGTAGACAATACAACATGCTGTAAGATACTAATAAAACACAACACAAAGCTAATTAACAAAATCTCATTGTTTTTGAAACACCAGCACCTTTGGGCGAAATGAGATTTCTAGACCAAAGTAAACTCATTAACTGTGTTATGTCATTTTCCATAATATCACATATAATAACATCTATGGGCAAGATACTATATGCAATAATTAAAAAATGCGACGCTAACTCCATTTCAGTTTGATTTTTGATTTTTATTATTTTTTAATAGAGAAAAACTGAACACTTTGGCAACTACAGCCCATCTTTATTTCAAAATATTTCTTTTAGTGGGAAAATAAGAATCATATCAAAACCCGTGAAAAAATTCAATCACAAAATAATAACTATGCAACAAATCATAATCATCAACCGATGAAAGGCAAAATTCATATGTGATTGAGAGGCAAAATTGCAACGAAGATTCAAATATATATATATGAAAAATGAAATTTAAATGGACAAATAATAGCAACATTTAAATATATAAACATTTTAACGAAAATATAAACGTCGTCAATTTCAAATTTTTAGTTTTAAACGGGTCAAAATTAAAATGTAGGCCACAGGGGCGGACGTAGAAATTCTTAGTTAGGGGGGCACAATCAGAATATTTACAAATAAAATATTTGGTTCTTGATTTTTGAATGATTTATAATTAACCGAGAAAATGCAGATTTACATTTAAAAAATATTTCTTCATTAATATTTTGCTCATCATCTTCATCCATTTGATTTCGAACAGTTATTTTATTAATATTTTGCTTATCATAAGAAAATACGTATTTATATTTGAAAAATTTATAGTGTATTTAATACAAACAATCAATTCAAATAATCAAAAGAAAAAACATATAACCAATATTCAATTAAATAAATACAATTCGTTAAATATAAGTTAAATTGGATATAATCAGTCCAGTCACATTCTATGTACACAATTAGGATAGAAGAAAATGCAAATTTAAGTTTTAATTAATTGAAAATTTGATTGGAAAGTGAAATTTTTTTAGTAGATATGATAATTTAAAAAATTATGAACAAATTTTATAACATTAGAAGCGTTAAGGTTTTGGTAAAGGTGTGAGGGTAAATTTTGCCCCTGTTTGGTCGAGGTTAAAATTAAACTTTTAGTACATTTTGATAAAAGTTAAAAAGTTAAGGATTCCGTGAAATATATTATTAAAATTAATTATTAACTTTGATTTATATTAAAATTTAGATTTTAATTGATACCAAATCGAACCTATAAAAAAATAAATAAATCAAATCTTAGAAGTTGGGGGGTCACATAACCACCCAGGACCCCCCACCCCTTTAAAATTCAAATCCAATACCCTCTTATTGAAAATTGCATTTTGACCCAGATTCAAAACTGTAAAAGAAACCTTACAATTTAAAAAAAATACAGAATAGGTTCTTTCTTTTAAAATTGCAAACTAGCCCTTTTTCCTTTAATTGCATGTGGGGTCTCATAATTTCATTGTTTACAACCGAAGCCCATGCCTCCATTCAAATAGTTTTGTATAAAAATCCTAGGGAAATTGGAATCATATCTAAATTTGGGTGTTTGATTCCCAATATGAGACTACATTCTCAGTCCTCCGATTGCGAAACACCGTAATTGAAATCTAATGACAATAAATTTAACACGAGAAAACAGAGAAATAGAAATCTTGAGTTTTCATGAATGACGATTGTTTCCCCTAAAAAGTTGAAAACGATATTTAGAAACTGACCAATACTATATAGTCAAGATCCTAGTAAAGGGCTAAGAATCTAAGCAAAAGCAAAGAGGAAGAAAAAAAATTTTGGAGCTGATTTCGTAGGAGGACTGAATTCACAAGACTGAGTTTTTTTTTTTTTCAAAACTTGGAGAACTTAATAATTCCAAAAACTTTGAATTGACAGGTTGTAGAAACTTTAAAATTATTTAGTCAGAAATCAAGAAAGAATATTGTTTTTATGAAGGATTCTGGTCATAGCATTATACTTTGATACCAATTGTTTAATTTAACAATAATTATGGTAAGAAACAAGAATCACAATATTATAGGAAACAATTTGGGATTCATACCTGTGGAAGACATCATGGATATGAATATTAGTAGCTAGATCTTTCTCTAATTGCTCCTCAAAAATATTAGCCGTCAATTGGACAAGACAATAAAACAACATGAAGAGGCGAGGAAACCTAGCTTTTATATAGAAATTTATTGAGCTGTCCCATTAACGACTTAAACCCTAATTAGGGTTTCCATATTTTTGGCCCACATACTTAAATTACCACATTATATAAAATATAACCCAGAAGGTGTAAAACGGCCCAAGTGATCACTTAATACATTGGCCTTAACCACAGTATCATTATGAATCATACCTCTAACCCGTAAAATTTGCTATCAAATGGGAAGCCCATATTTTAGAATTATTCTAACACTTATTACCTGTGTTTATGCTTTGGATACATGTCCACTGCTCACCCCACAATGTAAGCCCACTCGAGTCATTTTACAGGACAAGATTTTCGGTGCTCAAATGGTGGGGCACTAGAATTAACCGAAGATGTTGTAACATTTGAAGACCAAACAATCTCACTTTCTCCATTCATTTGTACAATACTCCCACCTCGGGATATCGCTATACTTTCGAAAGAACCTAGAATAAGATTGTCCCTGTTGGCCATCCATATCACTGTTTATTCAGTAACGCTGTAAAATACACCAAAGTAGAGGTTTTTGGTTGTATTATTAGGGGGAGAAGAATCCCAATTCGAAGAAGTTGTCTCTTGATTATATAGTGTTTGTTTCCGCATAAAATCCTAAAAAAGGAAGAAATAGTAGTATGAATAGGTACTGAAGAACAAAAAGTTTAAGGATTTGGCTATTGGACATAGTTAAATCAAAGAAATTTACGGGGTGGAATGCCATTATATGAGAAGTTTGCTAATAACTAGATAAAGGTATGGCTGCTGGTATTTGTGGGTAAAATCTACTTTTGATTCTTAGTATATAAAGCCATTGAGAGACTTGAAGTCAACTTTCAAACTTGAAAACTATAATGCCCAGAACTTCTAATTCAAATCATTACGAATATTCATTTCATAACTTAAAGATAAATTTATCAAAATACTTTAAAGTATGAATTATACGGTTAAAAATACTNAGAAATAGTAGTATGAATAGGTACTGAAGAACAAAAAGTTTAAGGATTTGGCTATTGGACATAGTTAAATCAAAGAAATTTACTGGGTGGAATGCCATTATATGAGAAGTTTGCTAATAACTAGATAAAGGTATGGCTGCTGGTATTTGTGGGTTTGATTCTTAGTATATAAAGCCATTGAGAGACTTGAAGTCAACTTTCAAACTTGAAAACTATAATGCCCAGAACTTCTAATTCGAATCATTACGAATATTCATTTCATAACTTAAAGATAAATTTATCAAAATACTTTAAAGTATGAATTATACGGTTAAAAATACTTAAATCCTTCATATGCTGATCATATAAATTCAAGGGTGGACCCAAAATTTTTGTGTTGTAGGTCAAAATTAAAGTGTAATTTAAAAAGATGATATAATATTAATGAAAAGAACTTAATACACATTTTGATACTTTGAAAACTTCTTATAATTATATCATTATCAATATTGTTAAGTGGATTTGCTACATGAACAATTTTATTTACGATTTCATGACATATGTTAAGCTGACAGTGAATAAATCAAATAGAATGTAGGAAGTAAATGAATTGAAATAAAATTTACATTTGATCTAGAAAGTACTTGGAATTTAAATTAAATGCAAAAGTAATTCAAATTACATTTAATCCTTAATGATCCTAAAATTTTTAACGTCATTCCATGGAAAATTTCCTGATAAAATGATATAGTTTATATTAAAATATTTATTAAACAATAATAATAAAAGTTAATAAAATAATTGAAACTTTTTGAAGAAAAGACGAGTTAGACATCTCTTCTAAAATGTATGCTTGATGCATATTTAACTATTTTCAATATCTGTTTGGATAATTCAATATGATTACGATGTAGTTCTTGAAATGAGCTTCTAGATGACATAGACAATTTGTGAATTTAGATATTATACGATTATCGACGAATTTTGAAAGTTCACATATTATCATCGAAATTCTCAAAATATTAGTTTTGAACGAACACGAGTGCTTCAAAATGTTATTAAGAATGCAATATTTTGACTTTATTTGACATCTCATAATGAGTGCATCAAAGTAGGTCATAAAGGGCTCAAAATAACTATTTTTTGAAAAAGAATTACCAAAAGTTTTGTGAGGTTATTTGACACCACATGACCCCATGTGGGTCCGTTCTATATAAATTCTATTTTGTATAAAACGAATATTTTCATTATTTATACTCGAGTCGACAAACTTCAAGGTGTTGCACTTGGCCTTTAATTTTCCTTGAAATCTCAATCTAAACTCAAATTACTTATTACCATGCAACAACTACAACAATGCATATAAATCATTTTTCATATTATATATTCAATATTTCTAGGATATTACATCCCCTCCTCATTAAAAGAATTATGTTCTCGAAATTACCTTAGTCAAAGAGTTCTTAATATTTGTCTTTGACATCCTCTTCTTTTTCCGAAGTTGTATCTTCTAATCCATGATCATGCCACTGTACCTACACTAGATGTATATCTTTATCCTTAACACCTGTACTTTCCTATTGAGCATCTTTGTTGGAGCTCCTTATAAGTCATATCTCTATGTACTTCAATCAATTGAAAACTTACCACATGATTGGGATCATGAACATACTTTCTAAGCATGGAGATATGAAACACATTATGCACTGCTAAAAGTTCAAGTAGCTCTTTGATTCAATAGGCCATGTTTACAACCTTTTATAGAATTTCAAACAGTTCAATAAATCGGGGCCTTAACTTTTCCTTACCAAAATGGAGCAAACCTTTCATTGGTGCTACTTTCGAGAAGACTTTATCCTCCACTTGAAATTTAAATCTTTTCTCTTCTTATCAACATAACTTTTCTATCGATCTTAAGCTGCATTTATTCGAACCCAAATCTTATCGACAACTTGAATCGTCCACTCAAAAATTTCAAGACCTAGAACCCTCTTTCCATCCACTTTATCCCAATGAATGGGTGATCAACACTTCTTACCATAGAGAGCCTCATATGGGACCGCTCCTTTGATGGTCAGAAGACTATTACTGTAAGTCTCCTTCCCAGTTGCCTCTAAGATCTAACATGCATGCACTCAACATGTCTTTTAGTATTTGAATGCTTCTTTTTGATTGACCATCCGCTTTATGGATGATATGCTATACTGAACTTTAGTTTAGATTTCATAGCATCTTGTAAACTCTTTCAAAATTTAGACATAAATTTGGGATCTTTATTCTGCATAATTGATACAGAACACCATGTAATTGGACAATCTTCCTTATGTACAACTGTGCCAACTGTTCAAGTTAAAATTCATTTTAATTGGCAGAAGAAAATGAGCGAACTTAGTCAATTGGTCAAATGCTTCCCAAATAGCATTATGACATGAAACTGACTTTGGGAATCCGCCATGAAGTCCACATTTATGTGTTTTCATTTCTACATAGGAATATCTAACGGGTTCAACAACCCTGATGGCATTTGATGTTCAACTTTGACTTGTTGTCAGACGATGCATCATTATACAAACATTCATATTCCTTTCTTTATAATTTTCCACAAAAAATTATCTCAAAATTCTTAATACATTTTAATACCTTCGGGATAAGCAATATATGGAGTAGAGTAAGCCTATTCCAAAATCTCCCTTTCTTAGAGCTTCATCCTTCGGTACACGTAACCTTGCTTTAAACATAAATATATCCATCGAAGATAGATGAAAGTCCTTTCATTTTCCTTATTCAATCTCTAACTTTATTTTTTTTTTATAGAAAAACATTGACACTGTGAGTTTCTTTCACTCGATCCTTAAGAGCAAGTTGAACTTTCCAAGATGTTATACTGGCTGTTGTCTGATTGAGAGACAACATCTATTTTTCTCTTCCTAAAATCCTTAACTAGTTGTTCTTGCTTCATGGATAAAGCTACCAATTGTCCTACTATCTTTCAACTAATTTAGCCTTATCCAGACTCTAATATATAGTGCAGTCATAATCCTTTACGAGTTTTAACTATCTCCTCTATCTCATATTAAGTTCTTTTTGAGTGAAGAAATATTTTAGACTCTTATGATTTGTGTAAATCTTACAATTTCCTCCGTACAAATAATGATGCAATATTTTTAGCAGATGGACTACCGCTGCAAATTATGCTCATACCGTTTCAATTGACTTAAAGCATATACAAACACTTTACCATGTTATAGCAGCACATATCTTAATCCTTAAGAATCCCCTCTGAACCTTTTTTATTGTCAAGACTGGTACTATAACTTCCCTTTATTTCAACTNGATTTTGATGATGCCTTGTTAGGTTTTGATAAAATGACTTCAACGTAAATGTTGAATGAACAACTTCGTAGGGATCGAAAAGCTTTGTCACAAATCGATCACTATCTATCAAATCACATACTTTAGGAGTTCTAAACGAAAAATATGTTGTTGCATTGTGTTTGAGGCTGGATCAGCTTTGCATGTAAAATAATTTGACTAGTAAGTTACACTTAAGCAACATTTTTATTTCCACCACATGTCTGAAGAAAAGTCAATAGATGGTCATTTATTTACATTTAAGGAAATTGTTGTGGATTTAGTAACATTAGAAGTTAAGTATGATTGGGAGGATCTTGCTCGGATGTTGTTGTGTTCATTATTGCCTTCGTGTTTGACTTTTAGAGATACTATTCTCTACAATCATGATATTCTCATTGTGGATAGTCTATGAAGATTTTTTTTTTAAATGAGAAGATGAAGCATCTTGTAATTGGGTTTGGGAATCAGGCTTAGGCCTTAGTTGTTCGTGGAAGGAACTAGGATTGGAATTTTGGTAAAAGTATAAGGGACATATCGAAGTCTAGACTTACAGAAAAGGTATGTCACTTTTATGAAAAGAAGGGACACATTAGAGCTAATTGCTACAAATTGAAAAAGAAAAATAGAATGGCTACTGCTATAGATAATAGAAAGCAACTTGAAAATATAGAAGAAGTTGATGTTATAGAGGATAAGCAAAGTGAACGAGAATTTTCTTTGATTTTTATGGGAATTCCAAATCTTCTGAGGATTGAGATATTAACTTAGCTTATTCATTTCATATATCTCCCAATAGGGTCTAGTTTTCAATATATAAAAGGGTCTCGAGAGGTGCTGTGATTATGGGAAATAATGCACCTTGTAAAATAGCTGGGATTGGTGTAATCAAGATCAAAATATTTGGTGGAGCTATCAGGACATTTGCTGATGCAAGGCACCTTCTATAACTGAACAAAAATCTTGTATCTTTGAGTACCATTGATTCAAATAGGTATAGATACACCGGTGAAGGTAGAGTTTTGAATGTGAGCAAAGATATTATTGTTGTCATGAAAAAGCATAAAGGTCGATGCAGTTGTTCATTTTCCATGGTTCTACAGTAATTGAGGATGTGGCACTACTTCTTCTTTGGCAGATGAAGAGTTACAAAAATTTGGCATATGGGAATTGGGCATATGAGTGAGAATGGTATGACAAAATTGAGTAGGAAAAAACTTCTTGATGGGCGGAGGACCACTAAGTTGAAGTTCTGTGAGCATTATATCTTTGGCAAAACAGAAAGTGTTAGATTCACAAAAGGAAGACACAACACAAAGGAAACTCGTGAGTATATCCATTCAAATCTTCTGGATCTGAGAGAGTGCCTTCAAAAGGAGGTTTTTATTACTTGTTGATAGTGATTAATAATTTCTCCAGAAAGACTTGGCTATTGGATCAAATGATAAAGACATTGTTGAGAAAAAGTTTGCTTTTCTCGGATGATTTATTTCATCCATTCTATGATCAGAACAGGTGAGGATACACATTACACCATGAACCAAACGTTTCTTTAGGAGGATAGATGGGATGATTCGGGTGATATCCAATGTAGATCCAACTTTCGATTCACTCATGGGATCCAGGCGATCCGAGGGATATTCTTATTGAAATAGAAGAGTGATATGTTTCCTACCTTCGAGAGTGGAAAACAATGATTGAGAAGCAGATTGAAAAATGGGTAAAACATCTAAGCACATATAATGGGTTAGAGTTTTCCCTCGCGAAAATTTTGGTAAAACTAAAAAATAAAATCAAAATACTCAAGTGAAGTTTGAAATTAGTTTAAAAAAGAAGTCAGTGGCTTCAGAAAAGTCTAGTTTAGAGTTGAAGGACAATAGTTCTTTGCCTCTACCACCATCACATCGCAATATTCGATAGCAAAGGATAGATCTCGCAAATAGATTAAACCTCCATAGAAATATAGAGAAATAGTCCTCTTAGCTTATGCATTGAACGTGACTGACAACATTGATTCCATTTACAGAGCTTGTTACATAGTTAGAAATAGTCAGCAGTAATGATTCTAGAAAATGGTTGATTGCTATGCAAAAAGAGATGGAGTCCCTTAATAAAATAGCACATGGGACTTAGTGAAATTACCCAAGAAGAGGAAAGTTGTCGCTACAAGTGGGTGTTCAAAAGAAAGAAATGTAAATCATGAACTGGAGAGGCCAAGGACAAGGCCAAGTTTGTAGCTAAGGGTTACAGTTAGATTCCAAGTATTGACTTTATAGATGTGTTTTCATCGGTTGTAAAGCATAGCTCAATTTGAGCTTTGCTTGGGGTTATGGCTAAGGATGACTTGGAGCTCAAGTACATAAATGTCACGATAGCATCCATATGTGGAAAACTTGAAGACAACATTTATATGCAACAACCAAAGACATTCATAGTTACTGGAAAAGAGAACAATGTGTACTTATTGAAGAAGTCCTTATATGAATTGAAGCAATTACCAATACAGTAATATAAGAGGTTCAATGCATTCATGACTACTTATAACTTTATCAGAAGCAGTAATGATAGTTAAGTGTACTTCAAAAATTATGATGATGGTTCAATTACA
>NW_019245603.1:38793-41321 GCF_002742605.1 Olea europaea var. sylvestris
GTGTGCGTCAGTAACCAAGGATTGATTTATTCATATTTTCTTAAATCATGTAAATCATGTTTGCCATATAAAGCTTCTAAAAGATATTGTTGTATATATGTTCATGCTTCATTAATCACTTAGTTTCATAAAACAATAATGTTTGGCTTTCAAAAAAAGAAATCTCATGGTGAGAGTCCCTAATTTTTGTCTCAAACGGGGTCTAAATCTGGAAAAGAACTGTGCAGGCAGCCTACTTTCATGGACAATAAAACGTCACTCAGTGATTATCTTGGAGAGTCATTTATAAATTTGGAATCCTTAAGGTGTCTCCTATGAGTGTGCTAAACCACAATTTTTTTTTTTTTTTACAAACACTAAAGGATTGAAATAAATACAAAACCGAGACTACTTCAGCAATTTTTGGGATTAGACAGTTTGGCAAACTTAGGGAAAAATGCATTTCTCACAAAATATGACTCCATTTTATGACCCTTAAATTTTTGATAAAACAAAACTCATAAATGTACAATTACAAAGTGGTCTCAACTTATAAATGTACAATTACAAAGTGGTCTCACCATTAAAAATGTCCTAAATATTCCATATCTAAATCCAAAGTTTCTACTCCAATTTGTACCAGGATTTAACTTGATTCTATCTTGAAGGAAAGATCGTGGGTTCAAATCCTGGGGACTCAACGGATGGGCTAGGCTCTTCCAAAGTGGATAGTTTGTATGATATAAAAGGCTTGAGCATATAGGCTAGGGTCATTACAAAAAAAACACATTTTTTGTAACGACTCAGCCTCTATATCCAAGTATTGGTACCAATATTCAACTTAAATCTCTATTAAGGGAATGGTCATAAGTTCAAATTCTGAGATGCTATAGATGGTTATAAGGGTTAAGATGGACTTAAGCTCTCCAAAAGTGGACAGTACGTATAATTATGAATGAAATTTGCTATAATAGTGGTGGATGACTTTACCAACTGAGCAAAAGCTGAACCCTTAGCAAAAATTACACTGCAAAAAATCACAACTTCATTTGAAAATCGATCTAAACAATTCTATAATTCAAGGCATAGGTCTTGTTGTCACGAGTTAAAAATCAGAAAATACTTCTCAACCCTAAGCATCCCTGGTCAATGGTCAAGTGAAGCAATCAACAAAATAATTAAGCAAATTTTGAGAGCTCGTCTAGACGAATTGAGAGGAACACGGGCACCAAGTAAACTTTGGTTCAAAATCACCATTTCCCTTGGCTTTTGGAGTGGAGACAGTGATCTCCATCGAGATAGAAACCCCTTCATTTCGAACTATGTATCACATCAAAGAAGAGAGCCACGAGGCTTTACGAGTAGGATTGGATCTGCTCGAAGAAAGGAATAATAAAGTTGGACTTAAAACTATTATATACAACTAAAAGGATGCCAGATATTACAATCATAAAGTGCAAAGAGGAGAATTTGAAGTTGACGGACTTATGTTAAGACATGTGTTCTTTGCCATTAGAGAACCTAACTCTAGGTTGTTAGGCCTAAATCGGGAATGCACATATAAAATAACCAAAATCATCGTAGAAGGCTCACACAAGCTTGAAGACATGCAAGGTAGGCCACTCATACACCCGAGTAATGTGGAACATATTAAAAAATATTAGCAGCAAGAATCATGATAAAGATCATACATGATGTTAACTGCATTGTCTCCCCTTTAATGAAATATCGAAATCTTAATTAAATACTCTGAGCTCATGTTATATGTGATAGAGTACTTAGCTAAAATTTTGAAAGGAATTCGAAAATTAAGAAGGAATTCCAAATAAGGACTACTTACAAGCGGTTAGCCAAAGTTTTGAAAAGAAATTCCAAAATAAGGACTGCTCAAAAGTAGTCCAGAGCAGATGTTGTATATGCTACAACATTTGGCTAGAATTTCAAAGAAAATTATAAAAGGACCATAAATTTAACTTATTAACTACATATATCAAAATAGAAAAGTAGACTATGAACTAGTCTCAATCAAAAAAAGACAAAAGCAACTCAAGGAAAATGAAAATAACTTCATTTCATTAAAAAAATAATAAAGAAATACATCATAACTAAACAAAATAAAGAGCATAATTATATAGCAACAATACTAGGTAAGCAGAAGATCTCCTTGAGCAGGGACAGTAACATTAGTATAAGGTTCGAAGTTTGGAGCAAGTTGATCAGAGGTCACAGCTGACATTTGGGCAAATTTTTTATTTTATTTTATTTTATTTTTATTTACTTAACTAACTTCATGGAGGAAACAAGAGTTAAAACCCGACCGCATCCTCTCTATATGTTTAAACATCTCGACCAACCAAATTACATAAGCATCTTAAGCTAAATCATCAAATGTAGGAGACTTCCTTCCACTCTTCGACCATCCTAGCAGCCGAGCACTTCTTTATCAGATCGTTTTTCTTCTCTGACGACTTCTTTTTCTCTGACTTAGCATGGGCATTGGCCTTCTTCCCCCAGATCTTTGTGGCCTCAAATTTTAGCTTGAGGTATAA
>NW_019245603.1:41918-66835 GCF_002742605.1 Olea europaea var. sylvestris
TCTATGTTATTCCTGGTATTCATTGTTCCATTGCCATCACGTCATTAGAAGTTAAGGTGAGTATGTGGCATCGTAGACTTGGACGTTTGAGCTAGAAAGGATGAAAGTTCTAATGTTAAAAGGAACACTGCCAAGTTTGAAGTTTCTAGACTTAGATTTCTATGAAGATTGCATCTTCAAAAAGTAGAAAATGGTTAGTTTCACAAAATTTCAAAGAACATGCAAGTTAGAACAGTTGGGGTTGGTGAATACAAATATATGGAGACCATCTCAGGTAGCATTACTTGATGGTTTTTGCTACTTTGTTACTTTTATTGATGATGCTAGTAAGAAGCTATAGATTTACTTTATGAGGAACAAATTTGATTTATTTGATGTCATCAAAAAATGGAAAGTTCTAGTTGAGAATGGACTGGCTTAAAGTTGAAATGTCTCAAGTCAAACAATTGAAGAGAGTACGTAGATTGTCGAATAAAAAAATATTGTATAGAAAACAGAATTCGAGAAGTGCTGACAATTACAAGAAAATCGCAACAAATGGCGTTACAATATGCATTAATGGAACAATCATGGACTATGCTAGAAGTATGAGGATTAATTCTGTTTTACCGAAACAATTTTGGGAAGATTATAGAAGTACAGCTGCTTACCTGATCAATAGAGGTCCCTTCAGTTTCCCTGAATTGCAGAATCCTAGTGGAGGTGTTGACTAGAAAAGAGTTGACTCACATTTAAGAATATTTGGTTGCATCTCCTATTTCACATTGAGCTTGAGAATAGAAATAAGCTCGATTAGAAAAATAATTAAGAGCATAGATGTGGTGTTCAATGAGTGTGTTGTGTACAAGGATAGACTTGATGATAAGACTAAGGAACCCGAGATAGTAAAGCTTGAGGAAACCTGTAGTAGAGATGTCTTAAAACCCTAACAAGATATGAATGTCCATTTGACACCACCTACAGAGATGCCAAACCCAGTTTCTGTGAGGAGGTCTACAAGAACTTTTAGTCTTGTAGTTTCCTATTCACCTTTCTTGTATTATTTATTGCTGACTGACAATGGTGAATCTGAGTGTTTTGAAGAAACATTAAAGTTGAGATAAGGGAAAGTAGGAGCTAGAAATGAATGGTGAGATATAATCTCTCTTGATGAATCGGACATGGGAACTAGTTTTATTGCCTGAAGAAAAATATGTTTTACATAATAAGTAGGTTTATCACTTGAAAGAAGAACCTAATGGCATCAAATGATACACGACAAGGTTAGTTGTAAAAGGTTCTCAACAAAATGCACGTATCGATTACACTGAGATTTTTCTCTTCTTGTTAAAATTTCTACTATTAGAACTTTCTTAGCATCATGGCAGTTGAGCATTTACATTTGGAGTAGTTAGATGTTAAAATTGCATTACTTCATGATGACTTGGAGGAGGATATTTATATGCATCAACCTTAGGGCTATGTGGTTATAGGAAAGGAGAGTATGGTGTGTAAACTTAAAAAGAGTTTATATTGGCTAAAACAAGCCCCCATGTAGTTGTATATGAAATTTGATAGCTAGATGACAAGTGTAGGCTTCCATAGATGCCATGGTGATCATTATAGTTACTATAAAAGCTTGACGCTGTGTATTTGATACTTTCCTTATACATAGACAATATGCTTATTATAGGTTCAAGCATGGATAAAATTATTAAGCTCAAGGAGCAGTTGTCTAACAAATTTGCAATGAAGGATTTGGGCATGATAAAACAAACTCTTGGAATGCAAATTAGTAGAGATAGTGAAAAAAAGACATTAAAGCTATCACAAAAAGAATATGCTGGTAAAGTCCTCAAGAGATTCAACACGGAGAGTACTAAGTTCGCTGGCACTCCAATAGCAAGTCACTTCCAATTGATGAATACAAAATGTGCAACAAGAGATGAGGAGAAAGATTACATGGCTAAGCTCCCTTATGCCTCAGCCTTTGGAAGCTTTATGAGCTATGGTCTATATAAGACTAGATACTCATACAGTGGGAGTTGTTAATAGATTCATTAATAATCCTAGCAAATAGCATTGAAAAACTGTCAAGTGGAAATTACAATATCTGAAATGTACTCGGGATGTGGCTCTGTGTTATGGTGGCTCAAATATAGGCTTGTATGGGTATGTTGATTCTGATTTTGTAGGAGAAATTGACAGTAGAAAGAGCACAACTAGATTTGTGTTTACTCATAGAAGTGCTACAATAAGCTCAGTCTCTCAGTTACAAAAAGTTATAACCATTTCTATGATAGTATGTAGCAATCATAGAAGCTTGCAAGGAAATGGTATGGTTTCAAAATTTATTGAGTGAATTGACAAGAATCTTGATGACTACAAGTTGTATAGTGATAGTCAAAGTGCTATAAATCTTGCAAAGAGTTTTACTTGAGAATGAAACATAGAAACTGAAGTCCAGTTCAATTTTAGTTAGTCTTAGATGGAGCTAGAGTTCCACTGCAGCTTGATATTTGCCTCTAAGTGGGAGGTTGTTAGAAGTGGAGACAAATTTTGATTTTACCTCTTACAGATAAGGTTGGCAAATGATAGAGGAGAAAGAAAATTGACTTTTACCTCCTTAAAGGATAAGTTGTAGTTATCAAATTATTCATTGCCACTAAGAAGAAAATTCAAACAAGTAAATCAACCAAGTCAAGCAAGGAAAGAAAGCCTGTTGGCTAATCAAGGTCATGTTTGATTTTTCAACTTCTAAAGGAGGAATTCAAGTTGTATTTCTTAAATGATAAACTCCCATACAAAATCTGTAAATAGTCCTTAGGATTTGATCATTATATGTGTGTGCGAAAAACAATTGACCACTGTGTAAGGATTTGAGAAAGATAGTATTAGTTATTGGGAGAGATGGAGAGTTTGAAATACTTTATAACTCCTATTTGAAACTCATCTTGTAATTCTCTGTACCTATTTTATAGTAAAGTCGCATTATTTCTTGAGTGAAATCTTTATCGAACTTTTGCTTTATCCTAGGCAATCTTCCTTAGAACACTTGTGGATGATCGGACATCCGTTAGGTAGATTGAAGACACAAGGGCCCTCAAAAAATCTAGAAAAGCCTCTGGACAATGGCTAATTATCGTCTCGATGTCTAATCTCATCTTCAAGTGGATGAAGGTCAGAATTTGAAGGAATTGGCATTGAAAAAGACCAAGTCTGACGAGGGCGTGTAGGAAAGATCTGGTGAAGAAAAGACCTTAGTGGAAAAGGAAGATCAAATAAATGGATGATCACGAGCAATGCATTAACAAGACTTGCCACTCTTCTTATGCTTTCCTAGCAGCATCAGGCTCTTCCTGAGCTTACTTCGCTGCTTAGGATTTGAAGACTTCTCGACTTTATCCTATGAAGAAAATCTTTTTGTTTGAAAATTCCATGAAAATAAAAATAGCAAAGTCGTGACTGTTTCTAGGAGAAAGCGGAGATCTACTAAGGAAAAGACTGACACTAAAGAAGTTGGAATCAAGGATCAGGAAACTGTTCGATCTCAGGTCAACATTCAAGCTCTAGTCTACATCAATCCTTTGTCTAGTCTCCGAGCTAATTGTGACAACATGGTAAACTTTAACAAACAGAAAACAGATTAAAAAATCCACTAAAGGCCTGCTTGATAGGCTGGTTTTCCATGGAAAATGGAAAACATTTTCCATTTCCACCGAAAAATACATGTTTAATGGCAAAAAATTTCCATGAAATTTGTTTTCTTGGTACAACCCATTTTTGCACCATTTTCCACCTTTTGAAGGAAAATGTTTTCCCATGGGTTACATGGTTTTCATTTTTCATTTTTTTTATTTTGCAATTGAAACAATTTTTATCCCTAATTGTAACAAATTTTATCTCTTTAATTAACAATTTTCATAAAAAACAAAGTCAAACAAATAACAAAAGATACAAAATTTCAACATTTCGAAGTGAAAAATTATACTAATCGAACACATTTAATTGACAATTCCTAGTAAAACAAATCCTAGGCAATTCAATTCTTAGGAATTTATTTTCTTTCCACCCAAATTCTATCATTGCAATCAAACAGACATAAGAAAATCCTGCTAAGAAAACAACACCTATCTATCCAAAAACATTAAAAAATTGTAGTATCGAACATGAACCACATCAAACATGAACCACGTCTACCTATCTACTTCGAATAGGTGGAACTTCCAGTCCTTCCCAAGATAGAAAAACATATTCCTTCCAATTCTTCATGAAGGAAGGAACCCCAACTCCCTGCCATTACACTAGTATAATACAACCAAGAGACCATCCCATCCTCTTTGAAGATATGAAGAAAATTGAACTGGTATAGAGTTAGCCCACCAAAAAAAAAAAAAAAAATTCTGTGCCAAAAGAGCATGCAAGCCTAAATAGATCTACACTAATGTTCTAAAAGGTGCACCTAGGTTGCAGCTTGCTATTTGTAGCGAAAATGCAAAGCGAGCCAAATGGCTTGGCATTTTATTTAGCTGTCAACGACAATCATTGGTCGCTAATATGCACCTTATTATCTTATTTTATTTTATTTTTAAATTTTTTTTACAATTCTTTTAAGTTAAATCTTAAAGGCTAATTTCTTCATTTCATCTACCCTAAATTCAAAATAGCAGCTTAAAGCTTTGAACAAAGGAAAATTTCCAAAATTTTCTATCTATTTACTAATTTGTATTTACATTTGAAACTTATCCTTTTGCTGGAAACTTTGAAAAAGTGTGTAAAGTTCCTAGAAATCTATTTTAGATGTTTGATAGGTATTATTTTTAATTATTAAATAATTTTTTATTGATTTAAAATGAAAATAATATTAAAATAAGAAAATGTCTTTTTATACTTTTTTATGCCTATAGCTAGCCTAGTCCATAACTTGGCCTCGATATATCATCATGCATTACGCCTTTTAGAACACTGATCTACACCCATTAGAGTAGAGTTGAGTAGGAGCTATTCCTTATGAGGAAAGAAGCCATCTAATAGAATAGAAGAAATGTAGTCCCAGCCTAACATTAAGGATTGACAGGCTCAAGGCCACATAACCTTCATGTGGATTACAAGCTCGATCATCATCCCTGGAAAGGAATACTTTGACCGAGCTGGGGATAGCATAATCTTTATACCATGACCCTAGTTTTTTTCTCGGTAGATGTCGACCTAGTTTAAACATTCCCAACTCTTGCCACTTGGAAGACCAATCTCACCCCTCTCATCACTCTCCCTAGTGTCTTCATCCCTAAGAACACTCGTCCAATTAGGGTCATAGTTCTCTTCAAGGGAGGTGGGATATTACTGAAAGAACAATTGTTAAAGGGAACATTGTGGAATAACTTGTTAAAAGGATATTACACAAATAGATAATTGTTACCCATTTGTTATTCATATATTTAGTGGGATAAACGACACGCCCCACCTCGGGTAATTCTACTGGACCCGGAACGTGATGTGCATCGATCATAGATACCACCAAGAAGTTGAACCCACCATCAAGGCTACTACAAGCACAATATGCCACTTTTTATAAATCATTTTTTTTAACAAAATTTCGACTTTATCCCCCTATAAACAGGACTAATCAACTTGTGATCAATTACACATAAGCCCAAAACTATAACACAACCAAATAAAGGTAAGCCGAAATCTCAACTTTTACCAAGAAAATAACATGAAATGTACATATAGAAAGAAAATACATCGCAAGCCCCCTAACTATTTACAAGTGATGCAAAATCACATCTAGACATGAAAATACATCCCAAAATATTGATTGCATGCTCTATAAAGTGAGTCATACTAGCAAACCCTGTCGTGTAACGACCCAAAATTTACAGTAAAATAAATATGAGTTATCACACAAAAAATTTTCCTTTATATAAAGTTGGATTGCTATTGAAAATTTCACTTTAAATAATCATCGATTTCTATGTTAGGAATAGCTCTTAAAAATAAAACAAAAATGGTTTATTTATCAAGTGGTCATGGTACTATTAAATGCTAATTTGACTCGCAACGGCATCATTTATGCATGTAGTAGGTGAGGGAGTGTGTGTGAGAGAAAATAACATATCCAATCATGCGTAAGTATAATTGATGCAATGAAAATATATTTCATATTCGTACATGCACAAATCAACATTCAGTAGATAAAATGATCACTTAAGAATATTTTAGAAATTAAAAAAGTTATTTATCATTCATATCACATAGAGAATTATGAGCACACAAACCCTTAGTCAACTATCATTAGTTATCTCTTAACACATAAATTATGACAAGAACACTAATAATATATTTTGCATGCAGTACATGCAATAACTACTTATAATTTGGGCACTTGACATAATTGGAGCATCTTTGGACCATCAAATACAGCTATCGCTATTAGTTTAGAATGAGATTTGTTGCCAAACAAGTAAACATTCACATTAGCCAAATAAATTACATCATATAGTATAACTTCAACCACTAAAATAATAATAAATAGTACCTCATCAAGGGGTCCAGAAACTGATTAAGCGAAACGTATCAACAGTAAAATCAAAATGTTTTTCTTAAAATTGAAAAGTCCCCCTTTTCTGTGAATAGTAACATGGAGTACTGTTCACCTGTGAACAGTAACTCGTGTGTACTGTTCACGTATAAATAGTAACGAAAAGTGACTTTTTTTTAATCTACCGAATCGATTTTAAAACACTTAACTTTGATACCATTCTGTGATGACTCATATTTATTTTATTGTAAATTTTGGTTCGTTACATGTGTGGCTCTAACTCCAAAATCAAAGAAAATTGTGGAAAAATATATGAGTTGATAGCTCAGTGAGTGGAGAAGTTCGAAAATAATTATATTTTTTCATTTATACATTTTTATTGAAGGTCAAGCTCATATCATTTAATAATTCGCAAGATAACATCATATAATTATAGCCGAAATGTGACACATCCACATAACGTCATAAAATATCATCTCAAATCATGATATAAATATAAGCTAGTAATCATACTATAATCTCATCACATCAAATGTATCGAAAAATTCACCAAAAATTTAACCTTTGACTGAAATATGTAATCCACTCCTCGGGCTAAGAACTTTTGCTACGAGCCTTTTGCCCTCTCCGTGAATGACCGTTGGTCTCAAGACCTCTAATAATCAATTTAGACTACAGTGAAAGCCCCTCAGTGAACTATATGTACGCGGTCAAGACCCTTTCATCCCCAGTCAAAACCTCTCTGTGTAGTATAGAACACGGCCAAGGCCTTTTAGTGATCTAGAAGAAATATATAATCATGGGTACTTTCTGGTCGATCTCAATATTACATATCTCACATACAAAACAAATCTCAATATCATATGTCTTACATACTAAGTCACAAATGTACTATAAATAATCTTTGAAATTCTACATGTATCATAATAAAAGAGATTTTTGTAATAATCATAAAATCGAACACATAATTGCACATGCTTTACTAATATACTTAATTTATAAGTACTTTGAAATTATTTAAGTTTTCCCACCCACATACTATGTTTCGTAAAATCAACTCGGTTGGTAAGCTGTCTCGATGTCCACATCGTCGCTTGAAATATGATATAAGTTTTAAATTCCTCATAATTCAATTGACTAAGTGAGGAAAAGTCATGAACATATGTGCTCTTGACTCTCCTATGTCGCTTCTTCTACATCATGATTTATCCACAAGACTTTAATAAAAGGAATAGTCTTAGTATGCAAGACATGTTCCTTTCTATCCAATATTTGGACTAGTTCCTCTTCATAAGTAAGATTTTTCTTTCAGCTCTACTGATTGTGATTCCAAAATCTGAGATGGATCTAGAATATACTTACGAAGCATGGAAACATATAATACATCGTGAATTCTGGACAATTCCATTGGCAAAACCAATCGATAAGCAATTGGACCAATGCATTTAGTAATCTCATATGGGCCAATATTCCTAGGACTCAATTTATCCCGTTTACCAAATCTGATAACACCTTTCCATGGCGATAATCGTACATAAACTTTATTCCCATCCTTAGATTCAAGGTTTCTTCTACGTCTTTGTGTAATACTTTTGTCTATCTTGGGCTATCTTTAGCTTTTCTTTAATTATCCTTACTTTATAGCAGTAATCGGAACATATTCAGGACCCAATAACTTTCTTTCATCTACTTCATTCCAACATACTAGAGTTTTGCATTTCCTACCATACAGTGCTGCAAAATGAGCCATTTCTATACTCGAGTGGTAACTGTTATTATAAGCAAACTCCATCAAAGGAAGATGAGTATCCCAATTCCCTTTAAACTGTAGTACACAAGCTCATAACATGTCTTCCAAAGTCTGAATAGTTTTTTCTGACTGACCATCTGTCTATGGATGAAAAGCTATACTGAAATGAAGTTTAGTACGCATTGCTTTCTACAAACTAGGCCAAAATTTAGAAGTCAAACAAGAATATCTATCTGAAATAATAGATATTGGTACCCAATACAAACTGATTATCTCATCAACATATATTTTCGCTAATTTATCTAATGAATAAGTGACTTTAATAGGCAAAAATCTGACAGTCTTCATCAATTTGTCTACAAAGATCCATATGGCGTCATATCCACTCTGAGTCCATGGAAGTCCAAATAAGAAATCCATAGTAATGTACTCCCATTCCACTCAGGAATAGGCAACGTCTGTAACAATCCTACTATTTTCAGACGATCTGGTTTCACTTGCTGGAAAATGAGACATCTAGATACAAAATCAGTTATTTCTCTCTTCATTCCATGCCACCAATAATCTTCTTCCAGTATATGATACATTTTAGTACTACCTGGATACATTGCATAAGCTGACTTATGTGCCTCTTCTGAAATTTCTCTCTTCAATTTCGAATCGTCTGAAACACATAAGCTGCTTCCCATAACTAAAGCTCCATCATCTTGAATGGTATAATCTGTATGCTTACCTTTTCTAGCTTCTTTCAATTTACTCAACACTGGATCTTGAGTTTGAGCTTCTCTAACCGTGTCAATCAAAGTAGGCCTTACTTGGAAGTTGGGAAACAATGCTTCTACATTGGTAATTAACAATTGGGCATGTGAGGTTCTGAGCTCACCAAACAAAGAAGAACATACTACATTAGTCTAGGTCATAGGGCTCGATATCTTTCGATTGAAAGCATTAAAAACTACATTAGCCTTCCCTGGATGATAATCAATCTTGCAGGCATAATCTTTTATCAACTCTAAACATCTTCTTTGCCTCAGGTTCAATTCTTTCTGATCAAAAATATATTTTAAGTTTTTATGATCTGTATATATCTAACATCTCTCGCCATAAAAGTAATGCTACCAAATCTTCAAGGCTAGGACAACTGCAAGCTAGCTCTAAGTCATGTGTAGGATAACTCAATTCAAGTTTCTTTAACTGTCTAGAAGCATATGCTGTAACTTTCCCAGTTGAATCAAAACACAGCCAAGACCTTGACGTAAAGCATCACTATATATCACAAACTCTTCACGGGAGATGGAAGGGTAAGAACTAGTGCTAACACTAATCAATTCTTCAATTCAAAGAATCTTCTTTCACAATCTTCATTCCAATTTTTTTGTTATCATTCTTTCTAGTCAAACTGGTCAAAGGAAGTGCAATCTTAGAAAATTCCTCTACAAAACGACAGTAATAACATGCTATGCCAAGAAAACTTCGTATTTTTGTTACATTAGTAGGCCTTTCCCATTTTACCACTGCTTCAGTTTTCTGTGTGTCAACATAAATTTCCTCTACTGGTATGACATGTCCCAAAAATACAACTCTATCAAGCTAGAATTCACATTTATTGAATTTAGCAAATAATTGCTTATCACGTAGAATCTATAAGATGACTCTGAGATGCTATGTGTGCTCATCATGATCTCAAGAGTACACTAAAATATCATCAATGAAATCAATCACAAATCTGTCTAAATACATGCGAAATACTCTATTCATCAAATCCATAAATGTTGCTAGTGCGTTGGGCAAACCAAACTTCATCATAAGAAATTCATAATGACCATACCTTGTCTTGAAAGTAGTTTTCGATAAATCATTGTCCCCAATTTTAAGTTGATGATATCTAGAACGCAAATCAATCTTTAAAAATACTGTAACACCGCGAAGCTGATCAAACATATCATCAATATGTGGCAAAGGATATTTATTGCGAATTGTTACTTTTGTTCAGCTGTCTATAATCTATGCACAATTGCATGATGATCTCTTTTTTCTTCACAAACAAATCTAGTGCTCCCCATGGAGATATACTAGGTTTGTCTAACAACTCTGGCAACTAAACTTTTAGCTCTTTCAATTCTGCTAGTGCCATTCTATATGGTACCCGTGAAATATGTGTAGTTTTTGGAATCAGATCTATAGTGAACTCGATATCCCTATCTGATGGTAAACCTAGTAGTTCTTTTGGAAATACATCCGGAAAATCTCTGACCATCGAGATGTCTTCGAGTTTTAGGTTGCTAACATCTGTATCAATCACATGAGCCAAATATGCATGATAGCCCTTATTGAGTAATTTTCTAGCGTCAATAGCAGAAAATCACACAAGATGGTAAAATTCTGTGCCGTCCATTAAATTTAACTTCAGGCTGTCCTGGATGTCTAAACATAACCATGTTTCGAAAAAAATCAACTAAGGCTTGATATGTAGCCAAAAAGTCCATACCCAATATAACATTGAAATCATATATGTCAAGAGATATCAAATTGGCCTTCAGCTCGTGCTACTTTACCTTAATCCCAAAATCTCGATATATACTGTTTGCTAATAGTGATTCTCTTACTGGTGTACTCACTACCAAACAACTACCTAAATATTCTAGCTTTTGATTTACATACAAAGCAAAAGCAAATGGAAATGATATAAAAGAATGTATAGATCCAGAATCAATCAAAATATGAGCATCTCTATAGATAAAAAAAAAAAAAAAAAGATAACAACCTATGATAACATCTGGTGACTCCTTTGCCGCTTGTTGAGTCATCGCAAAAATCTTTCCCTGGGTCTTCAGGCATCCTACTTGACGTTTTGATTTTGTACCACTACTACTTACAATATTGGATTGGGCTGCCCTATTTGCACCTATTATGTTAGTTGAAGTATCTCTCGGAGTGTGATTTTTTCTGGTACTATCAACACTTTGCTGAGGAGGCATCCTCTGTACCATGCAATTCTCCTGTGATAAAACTGGACAACTTCTTCTAATGTGTCCACCTTGGCCACAATGATAACAGACTCCGCTACATTTGAACTTTAAACACGTGCCGAGATGAGGTCTTCCACATAATTGACAATAAAGAAGTCTAGTACTAGTAGAACTCTTACCCTATCTCGAAGTAAATAATCTCTAGGAAGAACCCTGAGTATGAGTATGACTGGCCAATGGTTACTGTACAGTATTATGACTGAATCTAGGACCCTGACTTTCCCCTGAATGAGACTTGAATTGACCTAAACTAGACACATCAGGTCAAAATCCTCTATTGTCCCTCTGAGGTGGTTTATAGTTAGAAGCACCCACCATTGTTTGACTACTGCTTGCTCTGAACATTGTCCGTTCTTTACCACTTGGCCTATTAGAAAATGCTCTTTTCTACTCTTAAAGCTGATTCCACCAATTTACCAAATTCATTCCAGCCTGCAGCTGTTACTACTGACTGGATCTCTTTCCTTAACCCATTTTCAAACCGTCTACATTTATCGACTTCATTGCTCACTAAAACTTGGGCATACTTTGAAAGTTCAATAAATGTCACCTGATATTCTGCAACCGTCATCTACCCTTGTACTAGCTTAAAAAATTCCTCCTACTTTGCATCTTTATAGGACCGAGGGTAATAGTAATCGTAAAAGATACATTTGAATTCTATCCAAGTGATGATGGAAGGGTCATGATATGCTCTCTCTATCGACTACCACCAATCATATGCATCCTCCTCTAATAAAAAAGTGGCAAGACATAACTTCTGATAATCAGGGCAACCCATAACACCAAATACCCTGTCTATCTTGGTCATCCATGCCTGAGAACTGCAGGATCAGCTGTGCCAGTGAAAACTTTAGCCCCTAACTTTGTGGCTCTCTCGATACTAAAATCTTTGTCAGTACTATGCATAGCAATGGCAACAACAATAGCAATTCTCTCAACAACCATAAGGTCTTTTCCAATCACATTTCCCCATCCCTATTGTTCAAAAAGTTGGAAAACTGATTCATCTACTCTCTTGAGCTCTCTCAGGTCATCTCTATTAGGAGCAATGTGAGACTGGGGCAACATATCTTGGAGCCTTCGAGTTTTGCCACCACGAGGCATGACTCACCTACAGTTATGCATGATATGCTAAACATCAGAATGTATATATGTACAATGAAACCTAGGACTCTAATGCATACTCTGATACCAAACTGACATGCCCCGCCCCGTATAACGCTACTGAAATCGGAACGTGACGTGGGCCGATGATATATACCAACTAGAAGTCGGACCCACGATCAATAGAACTAACCAACTTGTGATCAATTACACACAAATCCCAAATTATAATACAACACAATAGAGATAAGCTGAAATCTCAACTTTTACCAAAAAAATAACTTGAAATGTACATATAGATGCAAAATACATAGTGAGCCCCCTAACTATTTACAAGTGAGGCAAAATCACATCTAGATATGAACATGCATCCCAAAATATTGATTGAATGCTCTATGAAGTGAGTCATACTAAGAAACCCTGTAGTGTGACTCTGACTCCAAAATCAAAGGTTTAACTCCAAAGATGTCAAGATACTCAACTGCTCCCTGATAAGAAAAATGTGAAAAAATATATGAGTTGATAGCTCAGTAAGTGGAGAAATTCTAAAATAATTATACTTTTTTATTTACACATTTTATTGAAGGCCAAGCTCTTATCATTTAATAATTCATTAGATAACATCATATAATTATAGCTAAAATGTGAGACATTCACATAACGTCATAAAATATCTTCTCAAATCATGACATAAACATAAGATAGTAATCATATTATAATCTCATTACATCAAATGTACTGGAATATCTACCAAAAATGAGCCCTTTAACTGAAATATGTAATCAGCCCCTCGGGCTAAGATCTTTCGCCACTAGCCTTTGGCCCCTTCCATGAATGAAAACTTGTCTCAAGACCTTTGATAATCAATTCTTAAACATGATGAAGTCCCTTCAGTGAATTCTATGTACACAGTCAAGACCCCTTAATCCCCAGTCAAAACCCCTCAGTATATTATAGAACACGACCAAAGCCCCTTAGTAAACTATAAGAAATATATAATCATGGGTACTTTTCGGGACGATCTCAATATTACGTGTCTCACATACCAAACAAATCTCAATATCACATGCCTCACATACCAAGTCACAAATGTACCATAAATAATCTTTGAAATTCCACATGTATCTGAACATATAATTGCACATGATTTACTAATATACTTAATTTATAAGTACTTTGAAATTATTTAAGTCTTTCCACTCACAGAACTATGTTCACAAAATCAACTCGATTGGTAAGCTGTCTCGATATCCATATCACCTCCTGAAATATGAAATAATTTTTAAATTAACTAACTATTTTAAGTAATCTCTATAATTAAATAGGCGATACCCAAACTTAATCTTTTCACGTTTAAGCGATTTCTAAAGTTTCTTTAATCAATTAGGCTAATTTTTCTTTCATTTAACTTAATTACATAGATTATTATACTAACTTCTATAATTTCCTTTCACTAAAATTGAATTTAAACCAAGAAACTAACAACTATAAAATTAAACACAACTATATAATAAACAACTTTTTACTTACCTTTCGAAATTGAGGAATTCAAATTTAATAGTATGAAGCACCTAATTCCTAACATGTTGGCGAGATTTTTCTTTTCTTTTTCTTTCCTCCTTTATCTTTCTTTTCTCTCCCTGTTTTCATTTCCTTTGTGTGTGTAGTGTGTGTTTTGGTTTGGGAAATGGATGTATAATGAAATGGTTTTGATAAGTTTTGGTGAATATATATCCATTCCACCGCCTAGTATCAGGCTTCTTCATTTTTTTTTTTAAATTAAGGTATTATAATAAACTACTTTTATCAAAATCACATTATAAATTTCCCCAAACAACCACTTAGTTGATGAATCTACATCTTTTGGTTTGACGTCAAATGGATCTTGGACCCCTTTGACATCAAGAGTGATAATACATACACCATTGCAATCTGTATTGATAAATAATGATCGATTTTGAACAAGATTTTTGTTAATTCTCTCACTATTTTAGATTTAATTTTGACGATTTTTAGAATGTTACATCTCATATTAGCCAAGCAAAAAGTCCCAGTTTCCCTTTTTGCAATTTTTTTTCTTTTTCTTTTTGTGACTTTTTCATGCTCCTCATGGGATTTTACATATCGAAAGTTTGGCATAGTTCAAGAGCACTTAGTTTTTCTTATCCTAATACAACCAATAATTTTTTCCGTCGGAAGTTATTAATTTTACAGGGGTGTTTGGTTAGGCTTACAAAAAACTGCTAATTACTTTGTATCTAAAATATTAAAATAACCTTTTTCGATTTTTAAATAACTTCACTTCACTATTAAATTGAATTTGATAGCACTTGGTAGAAATAACATGATGCTCAAAATTTGGAACACAATCAATAAGAAATGCCTTAAAAGTGATCAACTTATAAGTCACTTCTAAGTTTGCAACCAATCAATGTTGGAATGAGTTTGCTCTTATGGGAAGACTCCAATTTCAAGCAATGATCACTCACCTTTTTATCTCTCAAAACAAATCAAAAGGAAAATTAATCCATGACATGGTTGATTTAGTAACAAACAAATTAAAAGTTTTTAGCATTTTATAAAGGGATGCTTTTTGTTGTACTATAGTTACTAGTCTATTTGTCAATAAAAATAAGTTAATTTAAAACTCACATAGTCAATAAAAAATTATTTATTTATAAGTACAATTTTAAGCTTGGTCAAACATGGTCAATGCAATACCCCCAACTTAAACTTCTAAGAGGAGCATTTGTTTATTTGTTATTTTCAAGAGGATGTATGCGTTGGAGCCATATCTATTTTGAAGCAAATGAGATCCGAAGATTTATACCAGAGGGTAAGATGAAACCAGTATTGGTATGAGTTCATGCAATAGCTTGAATTTTTCGTTTTGGTTATACTAAAGCAGGTATAAAGGAACTTCAATGTGGTTTCTACTGGCCAACATTATTTAAAGATGCTCAAACTTTTTGCAATCATATAATAGAAGTCAATGTACCGATAATATATTAGACTGACATGAGATGCGATGAATAACATTTTGAAAGTTGAACTTTTTGATGTTTTGGGCATTTACTTTATGGGACAACTTCTCCCATCTTACTCAAATAGGTACATCATTGTGGCAGTGGACTATGTGTCTAAATGGCTGAAAGCAAAGGCAAGGATGGTCGTATGGTTTATAAAACATAAATATACAGTAGATATGGAGCACCCCCAGCCATGATTAGTGATGATGGAACTCACTTTTGCAATTGTTTATTTTAGTTAATGCAACACGTATATAGTGTGCAATGATAAGATATGAAATGTCGTGATTTACATCCATTAATTCTTGCACTTTTATGATTAATTAACACCTAAATGTGCTAAGTACCCTTGTATTGTTAGGTTGCATTTGGATGATCATGGCATAAAATAGAAGAGAAGAGCAAAAAAGGACTTAAATGGAAGAAATTGAAAGTTCATGGACCAAGTTGTAAATAATCCCTAGATGAGACGAGCAATGGAATGAATATTAAAGATGTTGCGGGCTCAATTGGACACAATTAGAAGTTCAAGGGTTGAAATTGTAAGAGAAACGATTTAAAAGAATCAAAAATTGAATTTCGGACTAAAATACAACTTTTGGAAGAAATTTTGCCTGGGCGACCGCCCAACATCAAAAGTGAATTATCGAAGCCAAAGCCATGCCTAGGTGAGTCGCTCGAGTTTTGCCTAGGAAACAGGTCAATTGTGGCGAGAAAAATCTAATGTTTTTTGATTAAAATTCTTATGGAAACAAATTTTGAGGAGACTTTTAAAACCCTAGGGACATCCAAAAGGAGGATACCACTAATTATACCAGATTCAAAAGGATTTTTTTCTCTCTTTTTGCTTAAAAATTATTGATGCATTACTAAACTTCATCTCTTGGTCGAAGCAAACATCTGAAAAGTCATTTGTAGTATAATGCAGGACAGGAGAGAATCCTTACATTAATAGTGGGAGCGTTTCGAGCGACTATGTGTAAGCTATCCCCATCATCAAATCAGTGAACAACTACTCATCTAGTATTTTTATGAAGGGCTTCTACCGATAAATAGGAGTATGATTGATGCTGCAAGTGGAGGAGCTTTGGTGGATAAAACTCCCGAGGGTGCGAGGAATTAGATTGCAAATATGGCAGCCAACTCTTAACAAATTGGCACTAGACTCGACACTCCTTCTAGACATATTAATGAGGTAAATGTTTCATTCCTTGAACAAAAACTTGCAAGTCTAACTTCTCTTGTTCATCAAATGGCTCACGTAATATGCAAATGGCGAAGGCATGTGGGATTTGTTCGGTGGTAGGACATCCAATTGACATGTGCCCAACTCTTCAAGAAGATGAACAAGTTAATACAGTAGGTAGCTTTCCTGGATAACCACATAACCACAAAGGAATAATAATCCTTATTCGAACACCTACAATCCAAGATGGAAAGATCATCCTTATCTTAGCTATGAGAATCAACAAGTGAATCAACCAAACTTCTAGCAATACAGGCAACCATATCCTCTTGGACAACAACAGGACCAAACTTCAAGTTCTGGTATGTCTCTAGAGGGTATTGTTAAGTCTTTGGCCACTAACACTTTACAATTTCAACAGGAAACAAAACAATTCCAAGATGAGTCAGGGGTAAGTATTAAAAGTTTGGAAAATCAAATGGGTCAAATGGGAATTGCAATCAACAGGCTAGAAGCACAAGGTTCGGGAAAATTACCCTCTCAAACAATAGTCAATCCAAGGGAAAATGTAAGTGCAATCTTGTTAAGGAGTGGTATGGAAGTTGAATTCCAAGGGCAACCCCTACATCATTGAAGCAGGAAAAGGAGAAAGATGTCCTTGAAGAAAAGAGTGATCCCAACAACAATGGCATACCTAAGCGTAAGTTTCCACCCCTTTCTGAGTATAAAACGACACCCCCTTTCCCTCAGGCTTTAGTAGAACCCAGGAAAGATGAACATAATCATGAACTTTATGAAACTTTCCGTAAATGTGAGGAAAACATTCCATTGTTGGATGCTATTAAACAAGTACCTCGTTATGCTAAGTTCTTGAAGGAATTGTGTACCCTTAAAAGAAAATAGAAACTTAAAAGGTCTGAAAAGATAAACGTAGGGGAAAATGTTTTTAAAATCATTCAAAGAAATCTCCCTATAAAGTGCAAAGATCTAGGCATCTTTAGCATCCCTTGCACGATAGGTAACACTAGGTTTGAAAAGGCCATGTTAGACTCAGGAGCTTATATTAATGTCATGCTATACTCTGTATACACTTCTTTAAAACTTGGACCTTTGAATGAAATTGGTGTCATAATTCAACTAGCCGATAAATTTAATGCCTATCCTAAGGATGTAGTTGAGGATGTTCTCATGAAAATTAATAATTTGGTTTTTCCGCGGACTTCTATGTGCTTGATATGGGATATAGTGATCAAACTATCCCCATTTTGCAAGGAAGACCATTCTTAAGGACATCCAAATCTAAAATAGATTTTTATAATGGCATGCTTACTATGGAATTTGATGATAAAATCAGTGAATTTAACATTTATGTCTATTAAAGTGATTGATAATTTAGAATAGGAAGTTTTAGATCCTAATGAAAACAATGCAGTGAAAGTTGCCAATTGATAAGCATATTAAGGATGTAAATCAGGAGTTATCCTCGAATATTGCCTTGCAGGAAACCATTGCAGCATTGAATGCTTCTCCAAAGTCAACAAAGTCAGGTAAAAGTTCGCATATTGTTTTCCCAATTGCTAACGAGAGGCCTTTCTATGCAGGTTTCCAAATGGATGAGGTGAGAACATGGGACCTTGGGAATCCAATTGATGCCGATTATGGAAGGGAGCAATAAGTCTAGTCAAAGACAATAAACAAAGGCGCTGCTTGGAAGGCAACCCAAGAAGATGTCGTCCCTTTACTTTTTATTTTTCTTTTCATTTTTGTATTTGCATTCATATTTTAGGTTAAATTTGTTCTCTTCTTGACATTTTACTTTATATTGGGAGCAATGTAAATTTTAAGAGTGGGGGAGGGAATTTAGGTTGAGTCTAAAATTTTCAGTTCGCATTTTTGTGTTTATTTTTGACTTTTTGATAAAACTTCAACATAAAGGGGGAGAAAACAAAGTGGTTTTGAACGATTTTAATTGTGTATGCTATTTGCTAGATTCAATTAAGCTTTTGAATAATTCATAACATGATTGAATAAATAATATCCCAACTTAGTGTTAATTAGTGTGGCTATTTTCTTTCAGGATGGTAGTAAGTAGATTTTGTAGACAAAAAGCATTTTGAGCCTTATGACTGAGACATACATATCGGTCTCACTATTTTGTTTTATGAGCGATTTTCTTTCATGGATTTGCTTCTCTAGAACTTGCCTTGATTCTCTTCGAGGCCATATTGACACATGCATGCATGAACATGATTAAGGTCATCTTTGTTACGTAAGTTAGCCACCTAAGCCAAATAGCCTATCCTGTAGTTAATTTTACCCGAACCCCTTTGAGCCTTATTGCCATACCTTTTGTAAACCCACATTACGAGCCTTAAATCTGGAAAAACAATATTCTTTACCCAAGCCATGAAGCTAGTGGAGTATTGTTCATCATTTTAAAGTGTGGGTGTGCAAAAGAAATAAGTGTGGGGGGGTCTATGAATCTATGATAGGACTATGATTGGTGGAATGGAACATATTATTTAATTTCAGTTCATAAGTTCCATTATTAGTGTAATTTTTTGAGTTGAAAAAAAAAGAGGACAAAAACGAGAAAATAAAAAAAATGATGGAAAAAATGATTTTCAATGTTCCATAATTACTCTATGTTCATGATTCTCCCTAGAATCACAAGAAAATGATTGAATTGTGTGAAATAGATGCAAAGAAACTAAGAGTGGAGAGATTTGATCTTACATGTTTTATTTATATATTTGAGCTGAGGTAATTCATCTTTATTATCCTAGTTTCTATGGCTTTTGAGTTACTTACCCAACTATCTCATACCTGGACCCTAGCCCAAGTTACAACCCGAGAAAAAGACCTTATTATTTGTGTAATGCATGTGATCTAATTGGTGGAGAAAGAGAAGATATGCAAGCGTATGGTAGGACACTTCCATTGGAATGAATTTGAGCGAAACACTTACCCTTCAAATATATGAGAGTTGAGTGTTTACTTCCGTGAGGGTCTACACGTTTGGTTCATCCATCTTCATTTGAGAATGCTTGCTAATTAATTATAAGTTGTGTGACAATGTTTATCCATGAATTGTTATGTGTTTTAAAGAGTTTGATTTTTTATGTATGTGGCATTGCAACCCTATGAAACTGAGTTTGAGTTTTACTCGAGGATGAGCAAAAGCTAAGTGTGAGGGAATTTTATAAGGTATGAAATGTCATGATTTACATCCATTAATTCTTGCACTCTTATGATTAATTAACACCTAATGTGCTAAGTACCCTTATATTGTGATTTGGTTGCATTTGGATGATCATGGCATAAAATAGAAGAAAAGAGCGAAAAATGACTTAAATGGAAGAAATTGAAAGTTTATGGACCAAGTTGCAAATAATCCCGAGATGAGACAACCAATGGAATGAAGATTAAAGATGTTGCGGGTTCAATTGGACACAATTAAAAGTTCAAGGGTTGAAATTGCAAGAGAAACGATTTAAAAGAATAAAAAATTGAATTCGGTACTAAAATACAACTTTTGGAAGAAATTTTGCTTGGATGACAGCCCAGTTATAAAATCCAGGTGACAACATCAAAATTGACTTACCGAAGCCAAAAGCCATGCCTAGGTGACTCCCCGAGTTTTGCTTGGGTGACAGCCCAGGTCAATCATGGCAAGAAAGATACGGTTTCCTTTGTTGATTGAAATTCTTATGGAAACAAATCTTGGAGAGTCTTTTAAAACCTAGGGATGTCCAAAAGGAGGATAGCACTCATTATATAAGATTCAGAAGGATTTTTCTCTCTTTTTGCTTAAGGATTATTGATGTATTACTAAACTTCATCTCCTGGTCGAAGGATATTGAAGCCTAGGAATTATTCAAACTGTGAGATCTAAATAAATTTCATTTGTTTTCACTCATATTTTATGTATTGAGTATTCTTCTATGCATGACTTTATGGTTGTTGTATTTGAATTCTAAGAGGCCTATTAGAGGTTCATGTGCTTCGATAAACTGCTTGTTTAAAGAACAAATACGTAATGATTTGATATCTTTGACAAATGAAGCAACTAGAGTTTGATTAATTGCTGCTTTAGAGATTATTAAATTTTAGGGAGGATATTTGACTAGATTAAATAAGACCGCTTGTGATTGTGTTATTTAGTTTCATCGATTTCTCTAGTTTCCCATGCTATTATTAAATTAAATCTTAAATGCTTTTCTTGGGTTATTTGATAATAAAGATTGATCGGATCGTTTGTTTTCTAGTTAATTACAACTAAGGAGAAATAGAAAACATAAATTCCAACTATGAATGCTAAAAATATGAATTGATAATTAGTTATGGATCTATGATCAGTTTGGAATTCCTACGATGGTTTTTTTACGTAAACCAAGGTTCGTTCTATTGATTTAATCCAATTTATTAATTTGCATTGCTTTTAGTTAGAATTGATTTTATCACAAACAAAACCCCCTATTGTTGTTAACATTGCATAAAATTAGACTAATCACTCTTCGTGGGAACGATCCTTACTTCCACTACTACATACATTTTTTGAAAGTGTAGGTTTTATTATTTTTGGGTGCCTATGACAGCATGCCATGCAACATTGTGTGGCCACTGCCTACCATCCTCAAACAAGTGGAAAGGTCAAAACATCGAATATGCACCTGAAGTGGATCTGGGAACTAACAGTAAATTCACCTTCAAGTGAACTACTGAGCAAATGGGTCCATTATGAATAAATCAATTAATCAAACACTGAAAATTATTACAGAGACACATTTTATAATCTCATCAGAGCAATTAGTTTCAAAGAAAGTGGCAGTTTTACATGAATTAGACAACACATTTATGATTAATGCTCGTAATAATGATCTAACGAAGCAACTGGATTTGTTAGTGAAGCCCAAGTACGAGGTAAATGTGGTCCATACAAACCCGATTTATGAAAGCCCAAGTATAGGGGGGTAAACAATCCACAACGGTTGTACAACCCTTATATATAAACATACAATTTGGGATGGAAGTAACACCCAAATTTCAAGTGATCTCAACAAGGAAGAAGATCGAGTTGGGAGAGATGTTCCAACAATATATGCAGAAAATTGATAAGTTGCTTCAGCAAAATGAGACAAATTATCAAAATCAATAGGTATCTATTAAAAAGATGGAACCTAGCAATATATTCACTTATTCGAAAGAGCAAGTACAGACCATAACTAATAAAAGTGGGTACAATTACTAGAGATTTGTGTAAAACTACCAACGAAAAAGGACGAACATGATTTGATTGTTGAATCTGCAAATGAAGAACAGTCTGCACCTACCAAGGAAACAAATCAGAAAGATAACTCAAATATGTTTGCTACTAAAACACCAAGTCCAATCAAAGCTTATGAGCCTCCTACTCTTTTTTTCTCGAAGGCTTCATAAGTATAAACTTAATAAGCATTTTGCAAAATTCCTAGACGTTTTAAAGAAGTTGTATATCAACATCTGTTTTGTTCACGCATTAGCATAAATGTCCAGCTATGCCAACTTCTTGAAGGATATTCTTTTCATCAAAAGAAAGATGAAGAAACATGAAATTGTCTGCTTCATCTAGAATTGTAGTGCAATTCTTGAGAAAAGTTGTCTCATAAATTAAAAGATTCAAGGAGTTTCACTATACCTTACACAATTTTTCTAATTATTTTGGGCACGCATTATTTGACCTAGGTGCAAATATTATTTCAATGCACTTAACTATGTATGAACATGGATTAGGAAAAAGAAAAACCAACCATAGTGTCACTTAACTTGTATCAATATAACAAATTTTCTCAGGGTAACATTGAGGATGTGTTGGTAACGTTGACAAATTCATATATTCGACTGATTACATTGGTTTGAATATGGATGAGGGTGCAGATATTCCCATAATATTGGATTGAACTTTTCTGGCTTTCGGCCCTGGCATTAATTAATCTACGTAGGAAAGATGTTTCTCAAAGTGGAAAAAAAAACAAATCATCTTCATTGTGTTCAATGCCTAGCAATATGCAATAGCATCAAATACTTGCAAGCCAATGAGTCATTAGTGGGAGTTTATAGAATAATATTCATACGAAAGACATGCCTTGAATTAGGACTTTGGTGAATTCTTACTATCGTAAAACTATTTTTATTTAAATGCGTAACATATTTAAACAAATTTGAAAATAATGAACAAATTACAAGAGATATGTACACAGAGTAGAGTTTAAGGATGAATAGAATATTTCTACGACTAGTTCGATCATGAAATGTTTACGTTTATTTCTTTTTATATGAATTTCTATGGACGTCATACGTAGAACTATTCTGAAAATATTTCTTCATGAATAAATTATGTTTAAAAGTAGATATGTATTATAGAAGTTAATTCACAAAACATCGTTTACAAAAAGAAAGGAAAAAAAAATGTTAGCAATTTAAAGTATCGTTGTCCTTTAAAAATTTCAGTTTCTGTCTTGACTTTAAAAATTCATAGCTCACTCGTTACTTGAAATTTTTAGACAAAACCAATGGCACTAGATAATCACATAGGTTAAGTACTGATTAAACTTGGAGTCGTGTCAATCCGGAATTTTATATGTCATTTAAGGTAAACTGCACTGGCTAGTATTACTGTTTTCCAGCTTTTGCCTTGACTTTAAAAATTCATAACTCAACCGTTACTTGGAATTTCTGGATGAAACCAATTGGACTTGATATTTCATGGATTATCTACTGAATAAATTTGAAATCATGTAATTTTGATGCCTGTGGAATTTTATATGTCATTTTAAGTGAATTGCACCGTTTACCTTTCAACCCGGTCGCTTATGGGTCTTGAAAAATATTTTAATACCTAATATGATGCCGACAGAAGCTAATTTTCACTATATCATATTATAAGGAGTTTTCTACTTTACACTATAATTTGATGAAGTTTTGAGGTCAATAGCTATGCAAACGAATTCATTTTGACACTTACCTTACGAGATAGGAAAAAAAAAAAAAAAAGCTTGTTTAGTTAGTGTTAGTGGGATTTTGGAAAATATTTTAACGCCTCATATGTCATCGACGGGAGCCAAATTTTGGATATGTCATATTATAAGATGTTCCCTAGTTTTTCTTAAAATGTTATGAAATTTCGACATTGATAACTATGCAAATGAGTTTATTTTAAAACTTACTGTGCGAAAATGGAAAATCAAAATAGATTACTCTCTTCCTTACTTCCTAAAGTAGTTCACACGAGGAAAACTATCATGCCTTTTATTTGTTTAGTAGATACGTACTTGCCACTATTCACATCATAAAATAGACATATGCATGGATTTGCTCGACTCTTTTCTTCTTTAATAAATACTTTTGGAATTATGTTAATATTATGTTACTATCTAAAAGTAAATTTTAATGGGAAATTCATTGGTAGTTATTTGAAAGAAATATATATAGTTGTTAAGGAATTTTTTTAGCTTAAATTCTTAAATTAAATTATTATTTTAAATAATTTCTAATTCTAAAGCTAAGGTATAATTGTTTGAGTGACGCTTTCGTACCAGCGGGTTGGGGCGTTACACCATAAACTTTAAAATGTGAATTTTTTGGTTGTTTGATTCGCAGTTAGTTGGAATGGTTAAATTTATTTGGAGTTTAGATCATCTTCCTTCAAAGTTTGTATTTATGCTTTATTTTTATAAACATTAAGTTTAATATACTTGTTTCGCACGGATTAGTCGCTAACAATTAAAAAGGGTCAGACGATTGTGTAACGGACAAACCTCTTGAGACAAAGTCCCAAAAATGGGTGTTCTTTTATTGGCGATGAACTTTACAATTGGAAATGAAAAACAATGTGCCTCCAAGGGGCGCAAGCACACGAGTTACAGAAAGAAGAGTGTTTAAGTCTAAAAACTAAGGAAATGAAAATTACATATTCCCTGTTCGAGAGTTTTGGATTCGGTCCCTTGCTTCTATGTCCTTTCTCCCTTTTATACTTCATAGACGATCTCTTTGTGATTAACTACTCTAAAAACTGCTTGATCGTCCTATAACTACCCACTTTCTTCGTAGTGGCCATTTTGTCATGAAAACTGCCTTTTAACTGCTGCCATTACCTTTCAATCGTTCAAACCGCTTTCGATTGAATTCTTTGAATCGTGGAACGTGATAGGGCTGCTTTAACAACTACTTTGATAACTGCATTTCTTGATAACCACGACGCGTTATGTTTGTTGATACCTTGGGCGACTTGAAGGTTTGGGCGAGAATAGAGTAACAG
>NW_019245603.1:66981-70297 GCF_002742605.1 Olea europaea var. sylvestris
GCGGTGGGTCAGCTGTTTCCTTGCACTCATGGCCCTCCTTTTCTAAACTCTCTGCCGCTGGGGCCACTTCGCGAAAGAGGTATTCGCACTTGGCCTAAATCTGATGTAGCTTTTCGTAGGTGGCATGCTCGTCTTGTGGGTCATGGTCCTACTAAGGCACTTTTTGATAGCGCTAGGATTTCTGATTTGTTGGAAATCTCTATCCGCCCTCCTACTTTCGATTCAGCACTCTTTTCAATTGCTTTGAGTTTTTGGTCTTCTGAGTATAACACCTTTATTTTCCCTCTTGGCCCCATGTCTATTACCTTAAGGGACGTTGGGGCCCTGGTGAATCTGCCACCTTTGGGCGATACCATTTTTCCTGGTATTTTAGTTTCTGGTGGCGCCCCAAAGTTTAGTAGAAACTACACCGATTCTTATTCAAGCCTGCAGACCCTTCACAATCATTCGAGCGCTGAACCTACCCATACTGAGCGAGTGGCCTTCCTTTTAGTTTGGCTTTGTAAATATGTTTTGTGCGTGCCAAGTATAAAGCCTTCTCTGAGTTATTTACCTATAGCGCACGAATTGGCGTGTGGCAGGCTTTTGAACTTATGTTCTTTGTTTTTGGCTGCCCTTTATAGAGGCATGGCCTCTCTTCAAACTCAATTGAAGAATGGTGCATTTCCCACTGGCAGTGGACCTCTTTGGTTCACTCAACTGTGGTTGAGATCCTATTTTCCATCGCTTGGTACTCCATCCATTTCTCATCCTTCTGCTAGCTGTTACGGGCTAGCTATGGAGCCCCTAACTCCTGTAAATATGTCCAGAAGGGACATTTTTTCATTCTTTTATTCTTTAGATTCAATCTCTTCCTTTTTTCCTTTTCCTCCTTTTTTGACTCCAAACTATGTACATCCCCCTTCCACCATAGATAGCGCGAGCACCTCCCTGCTCATTTGGATTCAGTTTTTAACCGGGAGGGAGCTATTTCATGATATTCTAACTGGGACTAATGCCAAGGCAAGGGTAGAGATTTATGCTCCCCAATTTTTTGCTCGCCAGCTTGGTTTTGGCCAAATTTGGCCTGTTCCTCCTGCTATTCAAAGAATTTAGTTGACCGTTTTCATACCATTACTAAAGCAGAGGCAGAGGCTATAGATGCTCGTAATCTCCTTTTAACCAGTCATTTTTCATTGGCCCCTTTCAATTCTAGCCATGCCATTCACCCTCTTTTTGAACAACTCTGGCCATCGGTGAAACGCAGATTATTTGCGACTGAGGCCAATCGTGCCTTTCATTCATTAGACCAACCGAGTATTTCTTCTCCTCCTCCTGTTTTGGTCACTCCTTTGTCTATTCAGAGCCCCTCTTCTTCTCGTCGCACTAAACAATCTGCTCGTCCATCTTCTTCCCGTCCTGCCAAGCCTACTACGGCCAAGAGTGCTCCAAGCCGCAAATGGCCAGCCTCAGCTTCTCCCATTCTGGAGGATGATGTCGATGATGATGATGATGCCCCTCTTATTGTCAGGAGGAAGGTAATTAAATTGGTTTACTTATAAGTATACTTTTCCACACTTGAAACTTTTCTGTATGCTAATGATCTTTTGGATTTCTCAGAAAAGTTTAGCCTCTCCTTTAAAGGCTTTGACGTCGACAACTCCTGCTCCATCATCTTCTGCTGAGGCTACTTTATCCAAATCGGTTGATGAGGGGGCTACGCTTAAAGAGACATCTTCAGTCCCAGAATCCTCATCACAACCCATGGATGAGCCACTTTCTTCCCAGTGCGTCAACCCCCCAAACATCGAAGCAAAAGGTAATTCAGTTTTTTGATGTTTACCTTTGCTCGTGCTATTGGTTTCTGATTTGTTGCTCTTGAGCTTTGCAGATACTCCTATGAGTCCGCCCGTTGTGGCAACATCTTCTCGCTCGGACAAGGGGAAGTCCTCACGAATGGATGAGTCGTTGGCGGCAAGCTTAGCTGAGGGCCCGCCATGTTCTACGATTGTCGACGAGGTAGTCTTTGCTTCATTTCTATTTCCACCTTGTTCGTTGTAGTGAGGATTCTTAATATTGGTAATCTTCTTTGCAGGATGCTGACAGGATTGTGCGTTCTATCCAGGACTTATTCGCTTCCTGGGGGCAAGTCCAGATGCCTCGCCCTGCTCCATCTGATCGTCCTGTTGCTTCTTCAGAGGAGGACTTGAAGTTCCTGAAGGAATCGATATTTGAGTACGTATCCTTCATGGATATGGATATTGGAAGGGCTAGTGCTGTCAGGCACAAGGATGAACTTGAGCACTTGAGTGCGAAGTTGGAGCAAGTACTGATGCTTCCGTCGCTCAATCTTTCTGCCGATTTTAAAGCGACGTTGAAGGTTATCCACTCCGAGGTCCTTTCTATGCTGGCCAAGAATGCTGAACTAAAGGCCAAGCGTACTCAATATCTTCGAGCCGTAGTTGAGAAAGAGTCTTTGCGTATGGAGATTAACAAGGCTGAGGACGAGTTGAAAGAAATCTCTTCCGAAGTCATGATTGAAAACTCTTTGATGGTTAACTTGGCTGCTCAAATGAGGGAACTTCAAGCTAAAATGGATGACTGCAGGGCGAGGATGGCTGCTAAAAAGCGCAACGCCTCCCAGGGAATTGAGCGAACTAAGTCCTTGGTCGAGCAGTACAAGAAATTGGAAGTTGATGATGATGATGTCGCTGCTGAGTTGAACATCACTTCCTCTCGACAGAACGAGGATTGGGAAAAACTTAGGGAACGAATTCATTCCATATGGGGTAGACTGTAATTAAGACATGCGATGTCTTTTTCCTTTTGTAATTCGATTTTTCCCTTTGTTACTTTGTTCATCATTAATGAACATTAACTTCTTGCGCATTTATTTGACGTTTATTTTTTAGTCATCAATTCTTTAAGCACTTAACTGCTTTGCACTAAGAATCTTGTCCATTTCTTTTTGATATTTCCACCACTTTTCCCAAGACTTTGGGCTATTTAATTCCGTTTATTAGATAGAAATGTGGCTGTTCATATTTTGCCTCTTCATCTTCACCCCCTATAAATGTTTCGTATTTTTCATCCTCTATCTTCATCTCTTCACTTTCTTCTTCGAAATCAATTTGCTGCCATTTCTTGGCATTCTGACGATCAATCTGATCCAAAAATGGACTGTTTAGTCCGCCCACCTTACTATTTACCTTGATGTCACCTTTGGTATGGGAGGTATAGGAAATATTTTCTGGCCAGCAGCGAAGTTCTTTCCTGCAAAGTTCTTCCCATTGTCTCTTTGTTCTTCACAAGGAGTCAATGATGGAAGGCAATTTTT
>NW_019245603.1:70510-70858 GCF_002742605.1 Olea europaea var. sylvestris
TCATCCCAATTGGGTGACCACTTCCCATACTTTGGATCTTTGCTATCCAAAGGGAGTATCGTCTTCCAAACTAGTTCACCCAGGCCGAACGACTTGGCTATAACTTTTTTATTATAAAACTTAGCCATTCTTTGCTTTTGAACTTGCAACCTATCTAAGACGTTCAACTTCAATTCATCTAAACTTAATAAATTTTGAACTAGTGATTCGGCATACTCATCATCATTCAACTTATGTTGCAAGCACACTCGAATTGATTGCACGTTAATTTCCATAGGCAAAATGACCTCCTGTCCATAAACAAGTTGGAAAGGAGTAACTTTGGTACTTGACCGAGGTGATGTTCTA
>NW_019245603.1:71625-71948 GCF_002742605.1 Olea europaea var. sylvestris
ATTTGGTGAAATAGTCGGTTGCAACTATAACAAAAGTATGTTGCTTGGACGATGGAGGGTAGATCTTCCCTATTAAATCTATCGCCCAACCTTTGAACAGCCAAGGTTTAATAATAGGTGCCATCTCTTGTGCTGGCGTCCTTTATATTGGACCATGCTTTTGGCATGCTAAACAACTTTTTGCATACTGAACGCATAGTTCTCCCATCTTTGGCCAAAAATATCCACTTCTAATAATTAACTATCTCATCCTTTGGCCAGCTTGATGAGCTCCACATATCCCTTCGTGCACTTCAGCCATGATCGTCTTGACTTCTTGCAAA
>NW_019245603.1:72147-72509 GCF_002742605.1 Olea europaea var. sylvestris
TACAATTAAGGCTTCATATTCGGCCTGATTGTTGGTGCACATTCTGTCTAAGGTGAATGCAAACTTGTAGCAAATCTCTAAAGGATTAATCAATGCTACCCCTACTCCTGCACCTTTAGAAGTTTTTGACCCATCGAAATACAACACCCAAGGTTTTAACTCGAATGAATTGATTTCTAGTTCGATTTCTTCAGGCACGTCAAGGCATGGATGATCGGCTAGAAAGTTAGCCAAAGCCTGATTTTTGACTGCCTTTTGAGATATATATATTGTATTTCGAACTCTGATAAAGTTAGTGTCCAAAGGCCTACCCTTTGGTGTAAAATAGGGCGCGAGAACATATACTTAACTAAATTTACTTT
>NW_019245603.1:72929-78749 GCF_002742605.1 Olea europaea var. sylvestris
AAATTTACTTGGCCTAGAAACCTTTGCAACTCCTTTTTGTTGCTAGGTGGTTTGGCTTCTAAGATAGCCTTCGCTTTATTTTTATCAAGTTCAATCCCTCTCTTGTGTACTAAGAAACCAAGAAAGTTCCCTGCATTAACACCAAATGCACACTTCAAGGGATTCAACTTTAGCTTTTATTGCCTCATTCATTCAAACGAACATCTCAACTGTTCGAAATGGTCCTCTTCTTTAATAGACTTGACTACTATGTCGTCTACATACACCTCAACAAACTTGCCTATCATATCATGAAAGATTAAATTCATTGCCCTTTGATAAGTTGCCCCTGCATTTTTTAGGCCGAAAGGCATAACCACCCATTCAAAACATCCTAGAGACCCAGGGCATCTAAAGGCAGTTTTGTGTATGTCTTCTTCAGCTATATAAATTTGATTGTATCCTGAATACCCATCCATGAAAGAATACATGACATGTCCGGCAGTTGAATCTACTAAAAAATCCACCGTGGGCATTGGATATTCATCTTTGGGCGTAGCTATGTTTAAATTCCTAAAGTCTATACACACCCTTAGTTTACCATTCTTTTTTAGTACTGGCACAATATTCGACAACCATTCAACATATCTGGCTGTTCTTATAAAACCTGCTTTCAATAATCGCTCTATCTCTTTCTTAATCTCAGGGAGTACATTAGGGGCAAAACGCCTAGGAGGTTGCCTATGAGGTTTAAAATTAGGCTTAGTTGGTAGCCTATGTTCCACCAAGTCTCTATCTAAACCAGGCATTTGTTCATATTCCCAAGCAAAACAATCTTTGTACTCTTTTAACAAAGCGATTAATTTGTTACTAACCTCTTGGTCGAGCGTCTAGCTGATGAACGTTGGGTGATCTTCTCTTTCATCGCTAATATTTACTTTGATCAGAGGGTCTTGTACTTGAGCGTATCCAAGTTTGGCGATCCGCATCACTTCGTCGTCCAGTTCTTTTGTAAGTACTTCCTCTTCCAAACAGTCCACCTTGTTGACTTCTCGGCCAATGCTTTGCTCTAACTCGAATACTGCCAACTTGTCCTTCAGCGCTTTTAGGGCAGTCTCTTCCTTCGCTTTGTCATTGCATTCTTTATTGAAAGCCATCAGTCTGGCTTTGAAGGCCCGAATGTCAACCATTTGCTTTTGTAACTCAAAGTCCATTCAAGACTCCTTAATTATTCTTTTGCCAATTATTGGCTCTTCCAGGGCCACTATATTTGGCCTCATTTGTTTGAACATCTCAGTGAGTGCGTCCACTGAGAATGGTTCTTCGCTTTGCGCGATAACCTGAGTTTCTTCCCCGTCTTGTACTACTTTGACAAGTCCATAGTTTCCTTCGTACATGAACTTTTCCACCGAGTTTGCTTCCGCGACAAAAGGCCTATGATCAGCCTGTACCACCTCTGCTTCGCCTTTGTCATTCCAAAAAATCAGGCATTGATGGAGCGACGAGGGTATACAACGACTTCCGTGTATCCAATCTCTTCCTAGGAGCACGTTGTAACTAGTAGGAGCATCTATTACAAAGAAGACAGTGGTCCTAGTAGTCGTACCTATAGTTATGTCTAATGGCATAACTCCCTTAACTGAAATTGCTCCTCCATTGAAGCTAGTGAGGATGACTTCTGTAGGAATCATGTCACCCTCTGTTTTTGCAAACTTTCTCATCATCCTAGATGGAATAGTGTTTATAGCTGCTCCATTGTCGACAAGCACTTTTGCCACTGGAACACCGTTAACTAGAGCTTTAACGTATAACGGCCTCAAGTGTTTAGTCAATTTCATGGCAGGCCGTTTAAAAATAACCTTTTCGACAGCCTCTATTTCTACCTCTTGCTTGTTTTCTGTCGAATTATCCCCCTGTGATAAGTCAATGTGTAGTATGTCACGCTGATCCTCTGTCCCTTGAACTTCCTTCTTACTTTTTTCTAATGCTTCCTCATCAGTTATCCAACTTGTGGGAGGAGGCATTATTCTTGGAGGTGACCCATACTTTTCAGAACGAGGCGCTCTCTTCTTCCTTTTGGGTGTCCCGTACAGTACGTAGAAATGGAAAGGACGCCCAGGTGGCTCCCCTAACAAGTCTACTTCGCGAACTCCCTCTTGATGTAGTTTCTTAAACAGAGTATTGTGCGATACTCCTCTCTTTTTCCTTTTTGCTTCTAGATCGATTTCTTCTTCAATGTCCGTCATCCCATCGTCTTCCTCGTCGTTGTAGGCCTCTCCAGAAGTCTGGCCTTCTTCACATACCAACACGTAGGCTTCTCCTTCGTTGTCCTCCTTCTCTTCTTCCTTTTCCTTATTCTTGAATTCATTGGCCAGTAAGTAATTATTGGCCACGACAGGAGGCAACGTACCGAATTTGATAGCAAGGGGCTGATCTGGATCTTCTTCATCTTGTCCCTCTCAAACCTTGATCTCCCAAAAGAGGTTTCTGGCAGTTCCTTCAATGATTCATCTGTACCGATTTCTTTACTACCTTTGAGGACGTTTTGATTGGCTACCTTGAGTAGTATAGGCGCTTTAGGATGTGGCATTCCTTGTTGCTGCCTCATCATCCGTCCGTAGTTTCATTGGAAACGCCTTTGTTGGGTCCTAGTCATCTCATCGAAGGGTATTACCCTTCCTGCACAGTATTGGAATGAATGCCATACATTTGGCCGGCGAGGTTGCGGCCTAAATGTTCTTCCAGTATCTGCTGGTCTGAACTGCCTTTCAAAAGGCGGTCCTCTATAGAATGATGTACCTCCCCTTTACCAGGCTGAATGTTTGGGAAGAAGGCAAGGCAATGAGAATGCTGCCATGTCACTGGTTTCTCCGTATTTCCATTTACTTCCCTTTTACACCTTACACACAGGACGTCCTCGTCCTTTTTTGGTTCTTTGCCTTTGATTCGTTCAAAGACGCTGGGATGTGGTCTAGGATCTTCTTCTTCGTCATTTATGACCAATTTAAATTTTGGTAACTTGTTCTTGAATCCAGATGTTACCATGTTTACTCTAAGTGGCTGTGGGAAAGGATTCTCGTCCACTGCCATCTTTTTCTTATCATCGAACGTAATTCGTCCTGATTCAATAGCGTCCTGCAATACATGACGGAAAACCAAGCAATTGTTAGTCAGATGTGACCATGCATTATGCCATTTACAATATTTTTTACCCTTAATTTGTTCAGGGTTTGGCAATTTGTGCTTATCGCTCAACTTTATCTGCTTATCCCTATATAATTTATCGAATATAAGGTCAGCTTTGGTCACGTTGAATGAGAACGTTCTAGCCTTTATGTTTCCATCCTTTATGGGCTCATCTCTGCCCGATGGTCTAGGCTTGACCATTATGGGACAAGTATATGTGTCCCCTTTGACCAATTCGGCCAAGTACATTTCGACCTAATCGTATGACTCGTCGTCGATGGTATGAACGTCAAAATTTGGGTCTTTGTAATAAGTCCCTTTACTAGAATTTTTCATTTGTTCGTCTTCTTTTATCAGTCGCTCATACCTAATCACATTCGCACTCAACTGGAAAAGGTCAGGGAATTCCTTGTCCTGGAACTTCTTTTTTAAATCGAAGCTCAAGCAGCCTTGAGCGATCTTGATAAATTCTTTTTCAAGCAGAGGTACAAAACATTTGCTTCTTGCTGTCTTGAATCTTTGGAGAAGACTTTCTGCCCATTCATTTGGGATTTGACTTAAATTCGCCAAATCGGCCAAAGTGACTTCAGACTCAGTTTTATAAAACTGAGCGTGAAATAACTGTTCTAATTGCTGCCATGTTTGAACAGAGTTCGCTGGCAAGTTGATGAACCAGGAGAAAGCTACTCCTGTTAACGAACTAGGGAAAAGCCTCATTTTATGGTAATCGGTTACATCACCACTCTGCAATGTGAATCGCCCTATATGTTCTAGAGTATACACCTCTCCTAAACCGGTAAACAGTGAGAATTCTAGTACTTTGTACCCTCTAGGCCATAGATATGCTTGGTCTACCCAATCAGGATACGGCTTTGTGTACGTTGGCCTGATGACGGGACGTACCCCAAAAGCCATCTGATCCTGTACGATTTCCATAATCTGGTTCCTCAACATGGCGTTGGGGTCATATGGGATTCCTACAGGCTGATTAACCGTTTGATTTGCATGAGGCCTGATGTTTGGTCCTTGATTGGCAACAAAATTATCATAATTAGGGCCATTACCATTAGCCTGAACACATGTTCCCTCATTAACACGTGGGGTCTGCTGTCCATTGTTTAGGACATTATCTCTTATATTTGGATTACCCCCCAAGTTAGGTGTACTACTATCATTGTTCTGATTTGGCATTGTAGTACCTCCTTGGTTTGAAGTAGAGGGACCAGAAAGCGGTTCTACCCCTTGACTCAGATTTAGGACCGAGAGACTATGTCCCACAATTGTCCTAGTTTGAAAGTGGTTTGTAAGAGGTATAGCCGGTTGACATATTTGGCCTACTAACTTAATCATTGTCTCGTTCAATGTCTTTAGTAGTTTGGCCATGTTGTCATAGTGCATATTCTCATTTTGAGTAAATCTTTCCATATTATGAATACTTCGAAGATTTACCTGTTCAACGACGTCTTGCGTGAGTTCTCCAAGTAATGCTCGCATGGTTCGAGGACTCAACTCCGTCATTGGTTCGTAACGACTGTTACTGCTCTGGTTCTGTCCATCTGTTCGTGGAGAAGCATGCTGCTCCTCATATCGCTCGATCACAGACTGGATTCCTCCCTGACTTGCTGCTTCCTTATCAGATCTCTGAGACATATTGTTTCCACTTTTGTACTTTCAACACCTAACACCACTGTCCCACCGGGCGTGCCAAATTGTTTCGCGCGGGTTAGTCGCTAACAGTTAAAAAGGGTCAGACGATTGTGTAAGGGACAAACCTCTTGAGACAAAGTCCCAAAAATGGGTGTTCTTTTATTGGCGATGAACTTTACAATTGGAAATGAAAAATAATGTGCCTCTAAGGGGCGCAAGCACACGAGTTACAGAAAGAAGAGTGTTTAAGTCTAAAAACTAAGGAAATGAAAATTACATATTCTCTGTTCGAGAGTTTTGGATTCGGTCCCTTGCTTCTATGTCCTTTCTCCCTTTTATACTTCATAGACGATCTCTTTGTGATTAACTACTCTAAAAATTACTTGATCATCCTATAACTACCCACTTTCTTCGTAGTGGCCATTTTGTCATGAAAACTGCCTTTTAACTGCTGCCATTACCTTTCAATCGTTCAGCCGCTTTCGATTGAATTCCTTGAATCGTGGAACGTGATAGGACTGCTTTAACAACTGCTTTGATAACTGCATTTCTTGATAACCACGAAGTGTTATGTTTGTTGATACCTTGGGCGACTTGAAGGTTTGGGCGAGAATAGAGTAACAGCTCTGGGCGACCGTATGACACTCTATTCGTTCAGATTCTGGGCGACTTGCAAACTTGGGCGATGGCGTTACCACATTCTTGGGCCCCCTTATTTGGGCCTTCACCTTGATTTGTTCGATTGGACTTCGTTCTTTGGGCTATCTGATTTGGGGATCCTCCAATTGGGCTTTACTCCTTGGGCTGTTCGATTTTGGGCTGAATTTTTATGTGTCAACAATTCCATTATCGTGATTGGATAACAAAAGTGGATAAGTTGGATGAAAAAAAAAAGATATAATCCATCTGAATTCGATTAACACTAAATTAGTCTTCTGTAGAACGCAAGCAATTCCATCTCAATTTCATATATAATTGGACGATATATTTTTCCTTTATTTTCATAAA
>NW_019245604.1:0-1494 GCF_002742605.1 Olea europaea var. sylvestris
CCCAACCATTTTTGAACACATATATATCACTTAGATTAAAAAAAAGAGAGAGGGGACGAAATAACCTTCTTCGATAACCCTTTCCGCACGGTTACTACGTGCTTTTTCAATGGGGTTTTTTCGGGGCTCTCCTCATCCTTCCTCTGTGACTTCTTTGTGACAACTCTTCAACATTAATCACGCTTTTCGCACCCTTGGATTTCGCCATTTTACGTCGCCAATAGAAACTATAGTTGTCGTGAATGTATTCTACCAATAACTAATGGATTATATAATGAATCTAACGGTTTTGGTTGGTAATACAGTGACTAGTAGAAATTACAGGCCAAAAATGTAGTAAAAATGGCTAGAGTGAGAATGAAGTAATCGAAGATAGTGGGTGCAGTGGAGGAAGAGTGAAAGAGAAAACGATTTCGAAAATACTGGTAGTTTGAATTCAGATATTTAACAGAACGCGTCATAATTAAAATAATTACTATTTTATTATTAATATTAATTATTAAAATAATATTTAATTAATAAAACATGATACCTGAACTATGCTTAAAAAACCTTCTTGATTGAAGTTTGCATTGTATACTTCAAAGGCTTGTTCCCTTGTAATTTCCACTTGATCTTTTGCCACCCTCAACTAGACTATAAGGTATCCAGTTTGAATGTTGAATAGGTATTTTTTTTATTGAATTAAAATTTTAAAGCTCTTTGATAATATTCAATTAATTACTTGAAACCAAATATCTTAAAAAAAAATTCTGCACAAATTTCATTTTTCATTTCATTTTGATTACAAACATATTTTAGAAAGATTTTAAAGAATTTTAATAGCACATCTTCAAAAGTTCATAAGATAAGCGATTGATTTAATTTAGTTTCGTTTCAAATATGAGAGGAAAAATGAAGTGAGAATTATGACTAGTACCCTCATTTATTTTGGAATTTAAAATTAACCTGAAAATATTAATTTTTTAGTTAAAAGACATCTATTTGTTGTAAATACATTTATATTCTATTTTTAAATTTAAATTACTTCTATCTTCCCATATTGTTTAGGAGAAAATAACAATGAAATTAATTTTTCCACTTTAGTCATCTATTGCAAACAAGAAAACACTTTTACAGCATTAATTTTGAATTCCATAGTGATATCTTCAGAAAACTAGTTCCAAATCCATCTTGATTTCTGCCCATTAATTTATTTTTGATTTCAAAGAATATCTTTCAAATTTTTATGGGTTTGACTGTGTTGCTATATTGTTCAAAAAATGAACCGTGACAAGCAATTGAGTGAAGACAACTCTCATTATGTCATGTGACTTCGGCTATGATAAGGTGACTACCACTATGCTAGTCTGATTGTCGTTATGGTAGAGCTACTTCCGCTTTGGTTGTCCAATTGCCACTATGATAGAGTGACTACTGCTATGTTAGCTTGATTACCATACACATAGACAGTATAACGATCAATCGCGCACCAACCGTCAAAATAGCGATTGA
>NW_019245605.1:0-1494 GCF_002742605.1 Olea europaea var. sylvestris
CCATAAAGGAACTTCAGAAAATATGAATCTTTTCGCCATCAGCTATACAGCTAGCAAATTAGATAGGGGATACAATCAAGAAAAATGAAAATTAAGAAGAAAAAAACTTACCATCATTCTTGTATTAATCAGATTGAACAAAAAGATCAAATTCAAACCTGCGAAAATTGAGCTTCCACCATCAAAAAGTTAAAAGATCTGAGAAAGAAAAAGGTTGAGAAATTGGTTGATGAGAGGGAGAGAAACCGGATAAAATTTGAATGAAAAAATTAAAAATAAATATTCTTGGAGGAGAGGAGAGGAGAGAGATTGATGTTAATACAGAATAATAATGTAATTAAGTTAAATAAGAAAAGTAGTTAATGTATAAAATTAAATTACTGTTGAAGAAGCAGACACAGGAATTTATGGGACAATAAGAGTATGTTTGATTGACATGAAAAATATCACCTAGAAAAGAAAATATTTTCCTTGTTTTGAGGAAAATAAAAATCACCTCCACCCAAGGAAAATATTTTCCTTAAAAACAAGGAAAATTAGGCATATATTCAAAAGTTGGAAAATATTTTCCGTGGAAAAAATATCAATCAAACACCCCAAATAGAAATTTAGATGGAAAATTGATATTTTTCATGGAAAATAAATGTAATCAAACATACCATAATATCTTGTTTTCCGAAGAAAAGTCTTAGAATTTTTTTTCAACTTATATGGTAATAATTTTAGAATTTTATTGTTGGGTACTTTCCATTTCTGTTTGGTCACTGTTGCTCGACCACCTTTTGATCCGTTCACCATGGTACTACCAGTCAGGTAAGGATGGCAACACAATTGCTTGACCACCTTCATCCCCCGTCCTGTCAAGATTTTCAAGAGACGGGACAATAACTAAAATATCTTCAAAATAAGTCTCCATCCTGATTTCCCACTAGTCGGGGAATCCTATTCCTACACGTACAAAAAATAGTTCACAGAAATTATACAGAAATTCAAAGTGAGAGACGTGCTGCAGTGTGGTGAAAGGAAAAAGGAAAGGAACTATTGGCGGAAAAGGAAAGGCGGCTGGATTGGAGGGAAGTGTTAAAAGTGTATAAATTCAATTCAATAAGTTTCTTATATTTTTGCTTTGATTTTCGGGATCGTTACGGAATATCAAATGAAATCGAACTATTATATTTTTAATATCATTTTGAAGTAATCACGGCCTAATATTTCAAGTTGTTAATTGTGCACGAAATGATCAATCGTAGCAAATGTTACAATGCGTCAAAGTAGGCCGTTCCAAACTAGTATTTTGAAAATTTCGATAAAAATCTAACTTTAAAATTTTTTCGATGATTGTACGTTAGTCGAATCCATAAATCTTCTATATCATCTTGAAGCTCATTTCGAGAACAATATTATAGATATATCAAATAATCTAAATGAATATCGAAAATACTTAAACATACGTCAAACGTGTGTATCAAAAAGAGACGTATAACACTTTTTTTT
>NW_019245606.1:0-1494 GCF_002742605.1 Olea europaea var. sylvestris
CCCCCCCCCTCTTTTTCACTTTATTGTTGCGATTATTGTAAAATTCCAATTCTAAATTCATTATTTCTTGTGTAACGTAACCTTTGATTGTATAGTAATTCTAGTTGAGGTTTATTTTATATTGAATTTTTATAATTAATTGGTTTACTAGATTTGGAATCAAGGAGGTTATTCTTCTTCTATAAATTGATTGCATTCTTATTTTAATTGATATTAAGAAATAAAGGGGGTTTTACTTTCTACATGGTATTGATTATTGAAAAAGTGTATAAAGTTTTTGTATATAGGCAAAATGATATACTAATCTTACTAATATAATGACACTAAAATATAGAAATTAATACAAGCAAACTAAAATAAGGAACATAATATAAATTCTGAAAGGAAAGAAACAATAATCCTATTATAAAGAAAGGAAAAAGAAAGATAAAATCTATTTCAATTAGACATCTTATTATAAATATAAATATTTACCTTTTATCTTATTTATAATAGGATTGTCCTACATCACCTTTCACGGGACGTAATTAAAGGGGCACAGTTTGTTATGATGTTCATTTGTGGTAAAGTGAAAGTCGATTTTCTTACTAGTAATGCAAAGTCACCAACTGGTGAAATATGGATGATCAACTCCATGAATGAAATTGGGGAGAATTTCATGTTCTATGGGGGAGCGGTAGAGATACGAGACGCAGTAAAATATAACAACTCCAACAGTGAAAATAAAGCTGAACTCTTTGAGATAAAGAGTATTCTACTACATCTGGGAGGAGCACTATGTATGACTTAGTATTTCAATACATTAACAATAGCTAGATATGTTTGAAGACATAAATTGAGACTATACTGGAGATGGTATCAAATACAAGAAAATTGTTGAGAAAGGAGAATCTTTAATTTTTTGTTAGGTCTCAGTAAAAACTTGGAGTGAGAGGGAGAGTTCTTGGAAATGAACCCCTACCGTCTATTCGAGAATCATCCTCTGAAGCCCAAAGAGAGGAGAGCAAGAGAGCCGGAAGAAGGTTATGATAGGAAATCAAACCACCTCGGTTACAACTGAAAGTTCAGCTCGTCTCTCATGGAGTCAACTCATCAAGCAACAAAAATCAAACAAAAAAATGGCAGGCCACGGTGCAACTACTGTTGCAGACAATGACATGAATGAGATACATGCTGGAAGTTGAATGGCAAAGTTGCAGACTGGAAGCCTTCAAAACTACCCCCAGAACGTTGAAACCGTGGTTTCGTAGCTATTGGAAATGAGCATCTACCTTCTAAAGAACCACTCTTTTGTAGTAAGAGTAATTAGATTCCTTCAAAAGATGTTTTCTCAACCTATTTCATTTGGTACTATAATTGGAACTGGTTCCATTGCACGAAAATCAAAATTATTAAGTGCACTTAGCCCCTGTTTGCTGAATCAAGATTTCAATTCAAGTCAAATTTAATAATTAATTTTAACCACTCATTTTATGCGACCCACAATTTTTCAAC
>NW_019245607.1:0-1494 GCF_002742605.1 Olea europaea var. sylvestris
CGGTCGCAACATTTCCAAAAAGTACTTATGGGCCCAAAACGGACACCGTGTGCAAAAGTTATGCTCAATTCTTCGTACACCGTCAATCCATGCGTTCCAAATATGCAAGTGCTCATTCTTTTAAAAAATGGCTTAACTCCCCCTTACGTCACGACAAAGTGGTGAGTTCAATCCAAAAACGGTCGCTACATTTCCAAAAATTTCTTATGGGCCAAAACGGGCACCGTGTGCAAAAATGACAATCAATTCTTCGTCCGCCGACTCCCCAAGCGTTCTAAATATGCAAGTGCTTATTCTTTCAAAAAGTGGCCAAAATCCCTCGTACGTCATTACGAAGTGGTGAGTTCAATCAAAAACCGTCGCTACATTTCCAAAATGTTCTTATGGTCCCAAAACGGACACCGTGTGCAAAAGTTACGCTCAATTCTACGTCCGTCGACTCTCCAACCGTTCTAAATATACAAGTGCTCATTCTTTCGAAAAATGGCCAAAATCCCTCGTACGTCATGACGAAGTGGTGAGTTAAATCCAAAACAGTCGTTACATTCCCAAAAAGTTCTTATGGGCCCAAAACGGACACCGAGTGCAAAAGTTACGCTCAATTCTTCGTCCGCTGACTCTCCAAGCGTTCTCAATATACAAGCGTTCATTCCTTCGAAAATGGCCAAAATCACTCGTACGTCACGACAAAGTTGTGAGTTCAATCCAAAACGGTCGCAACATTTCCAAAAAGTACTTATGGGCCCAAAACGGACACCGTGTGTAAAAGTTCTGCTCAATTCTTCGTACGCCGTCAATCCAAGCGTTCCAAATATGCAAGTGCTCATTCTTTCAAAAAATGGCTTAACTCCCCCATACGTCACGACGAAGTGGTGAGTTCAATCAAAAACGGTCGCTACATTTCCAAAAAGTCCTTATGGGCCCAATCGGACACCGTGTGCAAAATTTACTCTCAATACTTCGTCCGCCGACTCTCCAACCATTCTAAATATGCAAGTGCTCATTCCTTCGAAAAATGGCCAAAATCACTCGAATGTCACGACGAAGTGGTGAGTTCAATCCAAAACGGTCGCTACATTTCCAAAAAGTTCTTATGGGTCCACAACGGACACCGTGTGCAAAAGTTACGCTCAATTCTTCGTCCGCCGACTCTCCAAGCGTTCTCAATATACAAGCGCTCATTCCTTCGAAAAATGGCTTAGCTCCCCCATACTTCACGACGAAGTGGTGAGTTCAATCCAAAACGGTCGCTACATTTCCAAAAAGTTCTTATGGGCCCAAAACGGACACCGTATGCAAAAGTTACGCTCAATTCTTCGTCCGCCGACTTTCCAACCGTTTTCAATATGCAAGTGCTCATTATTTCGAAAAATGGCCAAAATCCCTCATACGTCACGACGAAGTGGTTAGTTCAATCCAAAACGGTTGTTACATTTCCAAAAAGTTCTTATGGGCCCAAAACGGACACCGTGTGCAAAAGTTACGCTCAACTCT
>NW_019245608.1:0-1494 GCF_002742605.1 Olea europaea var. sylvestris
ATATTACCTATAAATGTCACCCTTACTCCCTGTTTGGCTCTTGGATCGTCATTTCTGATTTCTGTCTTTCTCTCTGCCTTCTGAAACTTTCGTGTTCTCTGTCTTTGTGACCCTTCCTTCTTCTCTTTGTGAGATTTCTGGTTGATTATCTTTGTGATAATCGTGTTCTTGTGTGATTCTCCTTTGTGTGAGTAATCGACCGAAGGTAGGCAGTCTGAGTTTTGAGTCCAGTGAAGTGACCTTGATGTGTTGGGTTGTGAGGGCTTGTGTTTGAGTCTCGGTGCCTCTGTGATGGTAGAATGGGAGTGGTCTGAGCCTACAATTGAAAGATCTAAGCCTTGATGTTGTGGTTTAGGGTTTAAGATGTAATCTGCGATTTCATGTTATGATCAATGTTTATCAGATCTTGTTTGTAATAGTGGTATCAGAGCTGTAGGCGTTCGTTCTTGAGTCTTCGATTGAAGGTTGAACACTGGAAAATTAATTTCCAGGTGTTCGATCGTAGATCGCGAAACCCTAGTTTTGATTTTGTGTCGACCTAGTGGTCTGTGGTGTTGATTCGACTCTGGACTGTGGAATGCGAGGGAGTTTCTGTGATTCCTCGATGTGATCTGTAAAAGAACCATAAGACCGAGATCCTGTGGGCTCGTTTTGTGCTTGAACCCTAACTGTTTGGAGCTGCCAGGCCTTGAAACTGGAGGAACCTGAATCTGTAGGAGCACGTTTTATGCCTTGGTGACCTGCAGTGAATTCATCCTTGCTGCAATAATTTGTTCCTGATTTCAGCTGGTGGTTAAATTGTTTAACCACCCTCGGTTTGCATTTCTTGAACCCTATATGACCTCACACTCACTAAACACTGCCCTTATGTATATATGCCTCTATGTTGATATGTTCTATTACTGTATATTGTAACCTGTAACATTAGTTTGTGATATCTTGTTATATTTGCTTGTGATCAATTAAGTTTGGGTGATTCAAATTGAGCCTTGACCTGAGAACTTGATTCTCACGGAATCCTGGTGAATTTGATCAACCCTAGGTCCTGCATATATTGATTCTTTAATCCTGAGATATAGTTTTTTACCTGCATTGTTGTATTTTCTGATTCTTGTGGTGTTTACATTAGAATACCTAATGATCCTGCTATTGATTGAAACTGTTTGTGAATAAAAATAATTGTGGCTCATTTATTTGACTGCATATTACTTTATGTGATCTAAAACATAAATTTTTTGTGAAGGTCAATTTCAACAGTTTTCAAAAGTTGATTTTCTGTTTTGTTATAATTTGTGAAAAATACTGTGTGTTAGTTTTTCACAATAAAACATGACAAAATCTTTTGAACTTAGTGTTTTTGATGGAAAAGGGGATTTTCCCATTTGGCAACAAAAAATGCGAGGTGTTTAGTTTCAGCAAAAAGTTTCTAAAGCAATAACAGATGAATTTCCTGATACCATGACAGATGATCAAAAGGAAGAATCTGATGAACTT
>NW_019245609.1:0-1494 GCF_002742605.1 Olea europaea var. sylvestris
AATTTTGTTAGTTGTCGCGATGGATTCGGAATGGGCCGAAAATTGGTAGGTTGATTGGAAATGGCCCACAAAATTGGACTCGAGGCACAGACTTAGGATCACGGGATTTTAGCCAAACTCCTTCATTTCGGCCCCTGAATAATTAATTTCCGTATTAATTATGTCAGGTTAAAGAAGTGCTGGACAAAAAATTAAACAAGAAAAATTTCTCTAGGGGCAATTTAGTTTTTTGGGCGACAATGCCGGAATCGGCCGAAATTTGGCAGGTTGATTGGAAACGGCCCGCGAAATTGGACTCGGGGCACAAACCCGGGATCACAGGATTTTAGCCAAATTCCTTCGTTTGGGCCTCCGAATAATTAATTTCCTTATTAATTACATCAGGTTGAAGTAGTGTTGGACAGAAAATGAACAAAGCAAAACCGCACTAGAGGCTATTTTGTCATTTTTCGCGACGGTATCGGAACGGGCCAAAATTTGGAAGGTTGTTTGCAAACGGCCCGCGAAATTGGACTAGGGGCACAGACCCGGGATAACGAGATTTTAGCCAAATTCCTACGTTTGGGCCTCCGAATAATTAATTTCCTTATTAAATATGTCAGGTTGAAGAAGTGTTGGACAGAAAATTAACAAAGAAAAACCGCACTAGGGACAATTTTGTCATTTGTCGCGACGGTGTCGAAATAGGCCGAAATTTGGCAGGCTGATTGGAAACGGTCCGCAAAATTGGACTCGGGGCACAGACCCGGGATCACGGGATTTAAACAAATTCCTTCGTCGGGGCCTCCGATTAATTAATTTCCTTATTAATTATGTCAGGTTGAAGAAGTGGTTGACAGAAAATTAATGAAGGAAAACCGGACCAGGGCCAAATTTGTCATTTTTCACGACGATGTCGGAGTGGGCCGAAATTTGGCATGTTTATTGAAACGGCCCGCGAAATTGGACTCGAGGCGCAGACCCGGTATCACGGGACTTTAACCAAATTCCTTCGTTTGGGCCTCCGAATAATTAATTTCCTTATTAATTATGTCAGGTTGAAGAAGTGTTGGACTGAAAATCAATAGAGCAAAACCGTACTAGGGCAATTATCATTTGTTGCGATGCTGTCGGAATGGGGCGAAATTTTGCAAGTTGATTTGAAACGTCCCGTGAAATTGGACTTGGGGCACAGACCCGGGATCACGGGATTTTTGCCAAACTCCTTCGTTTGTGCCTCTGAAAAATTAATTTTCGTATTAATTATGTCAGGTTAAAGAAGTGCTGGAACTAAAATTAACCAAGAAAAACCGCTCTAGGGGCAATTTTGTCTTTTGTTGTGACAGTGTCGAAATCATTCGAAATTTGGCAGGTTGATTGGAAATGGCCCGCGAAATGTACTTAAGGCACAGACCCGGGATCACGAGATTTGAGCCAAATTCCTTCGTTTGGGCCTCCAAATAATTAATTTCCTTACTAATTATGTCAGGTTGAAGAAGTGTTGGACAGAAAATT
>NW_019245610.1:0-1494 GCF_002742605.1 Olea europaea var. sylvestris
AAAAAAAAACTAGAATATAAAAAATTCAAAATCTTGAAAATAAGTCACTTTTGCAGATTTTTGTTTGTCATTATTATGAAAATGAAAGGACAGAAAAAGAATATTGGAATTTAAAGTATAAACTTCTTTGTGAAGAAAAAATCAAGTCATCCCTTATCTTGAGTTGGTATTAGAACCAAGACGAGGATTATTCTTTGGGTTGTGCTTGCTGTACACTTTTGTGTACAGCAAGACACACAGCCCCCTCATGTAAGGGTGCTACAAGGTTTTACAACTCTATGGGTTGTACAATCAGTTTTTCCTTATTCTATTGAGATTGTTTGATATACCATGACATTTTTTGCATATACGTATATGTAAATATTTTAGGTTCGAGTCTATCATACCAAGACGCGCTTGCAAGAAAGTTGTCAAATTTTTTTGTTAAGTTATGACCCTCATACAAAAAACGACTAAAATCAAGTCTTTAGATATCAATCCTAGTAAAGAAAATAAAACCTAACTTCATAAGATTAGACATGTTAAAGTCATTTGATAGCTTCAAAAATTCATGAGTGATTTTCATTAGAGCTAGAAGAAATAATTGTGCAAGTATAAGGAAAAATAGAGCAGACGATCGATCAACTTGTTATTTAGACGAGGCTGCGGGTAGAGACCCACTTTACAATTTTGCCCAAAATTTAATATTTACTTCTAAATAAAATTTGGAATAGTTAGGACTTCTCATTCGATAAAAAAAACTATCAAAAAAAGGGAAAATACACTAATTTTGGTCTTCCCACGTAGGATGACCAGAAACAGTCAATTAAAAGACCATAATGACTATTAGATAGCTCCAATGGTCAAGTTTCGAAATCAAAACACTATTTGTTCAAACTCTCAATCGCGTCGCATCCAAGCATCTCTCATGGTTTGCACTCAACTTGCCGAACTCTATGTCATTGGAGACTCGATGGTTCTTGAGTGAGCATGTCACAATCATCTAGTGTGAAAAAGGGTAGGAATATCAAAAATGTGTAATGACTCTAATGGCATGATTATATCTCATGTCGTTAAGTGAAAACTAATTGAGCACATTCTCTTTATAAGTTAATTTTAAGGGATAAATTTTTTTAAGTAATTACAATTGGTATTGAAGCACCCTTCTAGTATTATCCTCTTTGCAGAAGAGACGACATTGGAAAGCTACTTCCAGTAGATGATCAGTTATATAAAATTATTTAGCTGTCTAGCTGGGAATGTAGTTCATAAGTTTGTGAGTTTGTAACCAATTGATCACCCTCTTGTAACTAATAGTGGAAGAAATTGTCATGATTTTGAAGTACCTCAGGGCTAAATTTGGTGCGGCATTGTCTATACAAGAAATTGTACACAAACAATGCAGGGACAAATTCCACGAATATCCCAATTAGAAGAAAACTCATCTATACAACAACTGAAGTTAATTCTGAACTAAGCGAATTTGCACCACAAAATGTAAATTAGTCCATACTA
>NW_019245611.1:0-1494 GCF_002742605.1 Olea europaea var. sylvestris
GGGTGGGGATGGGGGTGGCAATTCTAACCTTTTTCTCTTCGAGTTTATTGTACCCAAATAACTCCAATCTTTTCTGAACTTCATCTGTGCTCAAGCCATCTTGTGTGCATTTAAGACATTTAAAAACTTCTTCAAGAGGTACGTTTTCCTGCAAAGAAATTGCAATCTTGAGCAAAAAGATAAAACGGCATAAAAATGAAAAGGCTGGTAAAGAAACACTATATTTTCAAGATATTGCTTTCCTTGCCAATTTTTGTTTGCTTATTTAGATGGTACTATTGAAGACCACAGAAAGAAACAACTTCAAAATCAGAATTACCTCGATACTTAGTTGTAAAAATTATTATAATCATAGGCAATAAGATCAGTCTCTTGAATTTTCTTCTCGATATGTATATCAAATATCATGTTCAAGTTTTCAAAACTCGATATTTCATGTCAAAGAACTTGGAATTTTTTCTGGGGAACTATTAATCACAAATCATTTATAAGAACCTAAGCACTTCCTTGACGACAGCATCGAGTGCAATAAACTTTTCCTCCGTAATTAGGTCTTCTAGGGTTAATTTCCTCCAACCGGCAAGCTACTATAGAGACTCTATGTTTTCAACCAACAATCATATAAAACACCACATGCCATCAGTAAAAATTACACTGTCATCTACAAAGTTGGCACACTCCATGCAACAATAGCTCCCAAAATAAATTTAATAAATAATAATAATAATAATAAAGATTTGTACCTTATAGAGCTTAAAAAACTAAAAGTTCTTGACCGTAACCTGTGACTCATTAAACTTGAATAGCACAGAAATGAAAGATTTGCCAGGAACACTCGATGTATTTAAGAATTGCATGAACAAGAAAAAGTGCCATGTGGTATCGAAAAAATTTGTTTCAGACAGCCGGCTAAGAAAGTTGGAAATTGGCTGTACGAAATAGGACAAATAATTTAAGGTTGTCATTAAAAGATTACTAAACAAGAATTTTAAATGTTGGTTTCATTGCCGCCGCGGGAGGTCTGAGGGCTCGTTGGATCCAAAGACCTGCAAATAATGTATCCACGTGTGTTTCTGTCTTGATGCAGATAAGTTTTTTTTTTCTTTAATAAATATAAACATTACCACATTAAAATAATCTTTTAGTTAAATTAATTCATCATTCTTTCTTTAATGAGTTGATTCTCCTCCTGTTTCCCTTTTTTCTTTTTCTCCGTCTTCATATAAGATGATTTTTATAAATTAATTTATTACATTCACTCTCTTTTTTAAATCAGTTGGGCTGATATTATATGTGGATTTGTGTTATTGATTAAAAAAGAAAGTTAAATAAATGAGCAAGAAGAGATGGAATTGATGAAAGTATTAGAAGAATGCTATTCTTAATTTTCTTTCATTAGTTTGATCCTTCTTCAGAAGTTTCTTTAATTTAACTTTGAGGGTGTTTGGGAGATTTTTTTATGTAAAAATGTATTTTTGAATAGTATATTGATGG
>NW_019245612.1:0-1494 GCF_002742605.1 Olea europaea var. sylvestris
AAGGTTCTTACCGATTGAATTTTGCAGTTCGTACACTGATATATGACACGTTGTTTGGCAGTAGCATAGTTATCAAGTGTCAATTAGATAGGTATAGTGTTTGATGTTTATACTGTCTAACAGGGCAACGTCACGTGGTAAAGTATAAATTAAAATATACACTATAGTGTACATATTGCAAGGTTCTTATCGATTGAACATTGCTATTTGTACAGTGATTTTTGACACGTTGTTTGACACTCAAATTATTATCAAGCATCCATTGGATGGCAAAATTGTATGAAATCTAAACTGTCTAATAGGGTAATGTCACACGACAAATTGTAAACTAAAGTGTACAACATAGTGTACATGTAGTAAGGTTCTTACCGATTGAACTTTGCTATTTGTACATCGATTTTTGACATGTTGTTTAACACTTGCATGGGTGTCAAGTGTCAATTGGATGGGAAAACTGTTTGAAATTAAAATTGTCCAACATGGTAATGTCACATGGCAAAGTGTAAATTCAAGTGTACACCATAGTTTACATGTAGCAAGGTCCTTACCGATTGAACATTGCTATTTGTACACGAATTTTTGACCCATTGTTTAAAAATTGCACTGTTGTCAAGTGTCAATTGGATGGGAAAATTGTTTGAAATTTAAACTATCCAGCAGGGTAATGTCACGTGGCAAAGTGTAAACTAAAGTGTACACCATAGTGTACATGTAGCAAGGTTCTCACCGATCGAACTTTGCGATTTGTACACTGATTTTCGACACGTTGTTTGACACTTGTATTGTCGTCAAGCGTCAACTAGATGGAAAATTGCTTGAAATTTAAACTGTCCAGCACGATAGTGTCACGTGGCAATGTGTAAACTAAAGTGTACTCCATAGTGTACATGTCGTAAGGTTCTTACCGATTGAACATTGCCATTTATACACTCATTTTTTACGCATTGTTGACACTTGCATTGTTGTCAAGTGTCAATTGGATGGAAAAACTGATTAAAATTTAATATGTCCAGCACGGTAGTGTCACGTGGCAAAGTGTAAAGTAAAGTGTACTCCATAGTGTACATTTCGTAAGATTCTTACTGATTGAACTTTGATATTTGTACACTGATTTTTGACACGTTGATTTACATATGCATTGTTGTCAAGTGTCAATTGGATGGAAAAACTGTTTGTAATTTAAACTGTCCAGCAGGATAATGTTACGTTACAAAGTGTAACTAAAGCGTGTGCACCATAGTGTACTTGTCACAACGTTCTTACTGATTGAATTTTGCTATTTTTACACTTATTTTTGACACGTTGTTTGACACTTGCATTGTTGCCTAGTGTCAATTGTATGGACAAATAGCTTGAAATTTAAACTGTCCAGCACGGTAGTGTCACGTGGCAAAGTGTAAACTAAAGTGTACTCCATAGTGTACATGTCGTAAGGTTCTTACCGACTGAGCTTTGCTATTTATACACTAATTTTTGACGCTTTGTTTAACGCTT
>NW_019245613.1:0-100719 GCF_002742605.1 Olea europaea var. sylvestris
TGATGCTCAGCCAAAACGCCAAGCCAAGTGGCTTGGCGCCTTACCGCTAAGGTACTTGGCTTGGCGCCTTATTTGGCGATCAACGGCAATCATTGACTGTTAAGGCACGCTTAGGCGCAATTATGCGAGCATATCATCCTTTTTTTGTTTATATATATATTTTTTAAATTTTGTGCTGTTCAAAAATTATTAATGGCTAATTTTTTCATTTTGCCCTAATTTAACATAACCATTTGAACATTAGATAAGATTTAAGTTTCTATGCTATTTATTTACTATTTTGTATTTAAATTTGAATATTATTTCTTTGTTAGAAACTTCGAAAAAATGTATAAATTTCTTATAAATCTGTTTTAAATGTTTAGTAAGTATTATTTTTAATTATTAAATAATTTTTTGATTTATTAAAAATTGAAATAATATTAAAATAAGAAAATGCTTTTTTACGTCTAAGCCTCGCTTAAGCTCATGTAGCTCATAGCTTGACCTTCACGTATCGTCAAGTATTACGCTTTCTAGAACACTACTTTTAAGACGTTTTTTAGGATAAGGACTTCATACCGAAGGTAGAGTCTTAAAAACTTCTTGCCTATTTTGTGATTGTTAGGTATTACTTTAGTAGCATCTCTAGTAGACTATTTAAATAGCATATTCTACATTTTAAAGAGCATCTATAAATTTAGATAGTGAATCTTTTTTTGAAGTATTCTAACAGGCTCTTTATATTTAACACTTAAATTTACTATTCCCAAGAAATGTTTTTTGTTTTTCCTATCTTTTATTTTCACTAAATTTACTTTAAATTATTATATTATTTTCCTCCATTGAAATTTGAAACACTTTTAATGCACTCTATGAATTATTGAAAGTGGGTTTGAATTGAAATGTTAATTTAAAGAGTCTATTGGAACATAATTTTTTATGGTTGGTTCTTTAAAATTAAAGTGTATCTTAGGTTTAAAGAGTTTCATGGAGGTGCTCTAAGTACTTATAAGCAATGGGTTCTACAGAATGTGTGGATGATAAGGGAGAGTAAATTGTGGGTCTTATGGAATGTGTGAATAATAAGTATATTTGATCAGCTTAAATTGAAATTTAGCACTCCCAAACATGCTCTTTATGGTATGCCATTAGTATCAAGGTGTGAGGTTATAAATTTGTGGTACACTGGTTGCTATTTATTTTACAGTTAGATGACTCTCGTGTGACCCTGGAAAACAAGGCAGTGCAGGTTTTTCTATGTATAGAGGCTATTTCAGTTCCTTATGCTAAGTTATATGACCAAATGAATACTTGGTATTATGCATTGGACACAGTCACTACCACTTTGATTATATCATGTCCTTAAATAGGATTTGTAAGAGGGAGGATGTTCAAAGTACTTATAAAATTCTGTACAAAATTGACGTCCATAGACCTCGGTGGTCCCCTTTTTTTCTTATTTTACCCCACGAAACCCTTTTCTACCGAAGTATTCTCCCCCACGTTACCCGTTCACAACAAAAATCATATCCTGATATCAAATATAACAATCATTTTGAGTAGAACTTATTCTTAAAATCAACTTGTAAGTAGGTACACAAAAATGTTTATAAACTCGCAATGTAGGAAAAGATTGAAGAGAAAGAAGTTAAAATTTTGTCTGTTATATCAAATCGATTAATAACAAATTATTGAGAAAAATATTATGATAATACAAAATTTCTAACAAAGTTAGTTCGAACATTAGAAAGTATAACAAACTTCATTAAAATGATAAGAATAATATATGGGAACTAAAGATTAAAAATAATACTAAACATTTAATTAATAAAACTTCCAATAAGATACGTGCAATTCTTGTTCAAGTACAATATAACACAAATCATATGCATATCAATAGAACATTTCATAGGAATTTCTTCGAAACCCTACATCCGAAAGGATTTATATTAATTGATCCGAAAGTCACATAAATTGACCTGAAAGTTAATCCCAAAGGATTTACTTTCAATTTTATGCATTTCAATATGTAAACATCGTGAAGAACGAGAATTTAACCACATGTAACTCGATTAAAGAATTGAACATTTTGAAATAAACCTTGAAAGAAAAATAGATTACCTGCTTGTAATTTTCGTTTTTACATTTATCCTATATGACTCTCTCTTCTGCTTATCTTATGGCCGAACATGCGTGAAATTATGAAATCTCTCAACTTTTTTGTAATTAATTGTATATACATATCCTAGTCTCCAAGTTCTAATCCAACTCAAATAGACGTATTTTAGTGATAGTAAAATTAAATTCTAATCAAATTCTGTCTTATTAGATTTCAAAGAATATATATATATATACCAATCAAATAAACCTCTCGGTGGCTTAGTGCGATTAGGATATAATAATATAAGCTAATTTTCTTACATCTAAACCAAAAGCACTTAAATAAATATTAGGGTTCATTTAAAAGATAGATAAAACGATAATACTTTGGACTACTTTAAATTGAATCTAACTTATTCATATCAACTTTTTCTCGAGCTCTATATACATTGTTAAATCCGAGCTTTGATTTAAGCTCTATATCAATATGTAAACTTTCACATTCCCAGCATTTAATTATTATTAAATCTATACGATAATATATAAAATTCATTTATTAAAACATATTGGACCTGAAAAGAGGGATGAGTCATGACCATTTGAATTAAAAAATCGAGACTGTGGAACCCCACCTCGACAGGGCGGGGGGACGGTTTTTGCGATGGGTGCAGAATTCCCACTCCATTGTCTGGTCATTAAAAATAATAATAGTAATAATTTTGTTTATAAATCAGCTTAACCTAATTCTTTTAAGCCTATAATTGAATCGATTATTTAAATTCATTAGCTCAATTCCCCAAAATACCCTAGAATTTACTAGAAAAGAGTAATATATATATATATATATACACACACACACACGCGTGTGTGTGTGGTGTGTGCAGTAAACGAGAAGGGGTTGCCTTGCCCCGCCTTAAGCAGGGATCATGGCGAGGATAGGGCAAGAAATTTTCTCCGACCATGCCGCGTAACTATCGCTAGCTGAAAAACATTTGTAATAAGTGGGCTTGGACGACATCAACTTGGCTCTTCACTGCATGCCTAGGCTTGAATTAGACTACAAATAGCTCGATTAGTCTAATTTTACCGAAGAACGAACGATTTTTTACAAAATTAAATCAAAGCACTTAAAAAAAATACAATAACTTGGCTAAAGTTTATTGGGATATTACATTAGTCGTCTTAAAGTCCCATGTAAGGTGTTCTTTTTCTCTGAGGCAGGGCAAAAACGTGCATGTTTAGAATCACATTGCTAAGGTATTAACGAAATTAAAGAAAGTTACAGTCCAAGCCTAGCTTTCATTTTCTGCAGCTTATTTTTGACTTAGAAAAGAGTCCCTTTTTGTAATAGTTCTATATTCCATTGCCAACTCAATATCTCTTGGAATAATTTCATATTCCCTGTCATAATTAAGTGTGTATACATTAGTCTATATGTCTGCCTTAAGTTTGACATATGCAAATGTTCAAAAATTCAAAGGGGTTAACAGTTGCTGCCAAGAATTTTTCTTAAATAGAATTCCACAAATTAGGGCGGAATTTTGCATGAATCAATGGAGACGATGATGGGAGTCTAGTTATGAGAAAGAAATACAAAACCATCTTCTTCATGCACATTGAATTGTACATATTTGTGCAAAACAACGAATAAATTTCTTCCTTAATCTTGTCGGTTTCAATGTGCCAAACCCCATTAAAAACCCTTTAACTATAAATTAAATGCGTAAAATACACATATCCAAAAAATCAAAGGATAGATAAACATTTACGCGACACACATGTTTACTTATGGTTAAATGTCAAAGGATAGAAAAACATGGGACACATATTCAAAACCAATCTCTTTAATTAACTTGTCTTATTGTACATCTATTAATTAGTCAACATAAATCCAAAATTTTCAATTGGAAATGATCAAGAGCTTACAACTAAACAGTTAAAGAGAAAAATTCTCATGACCATCCATATAAATACCCAGTTCCCCTACATGAAACTCCCCATTATTGCTTATTAATTAATCTGTTTTGTTGTACAAAATGAGACATCTCAATTGTATTGTGCTAGTATTAGTAGTCATTCTTATATGTGTCCGACCAGGTAATAGTCGATTATTGAGTGATCAAGAGAAGGGATTAAAGACAATACGTATTGTTCCTGTCCCTCCTTCTGGACCATCACATTGCACCAACATCCCTGGACGTCGGGGCCCTGACTGTCCGATCAAGGAAATGCACTTTGCCGGTGGTGGTGGTGGTGTGAACCTGGAGCTGCCACCTATTCACACTCGATGAATATATGAGGTTCACTTGCACACAATTTTTTTTCCCCTTCACTTCTATTTTTCCTTATATTTTATCAGTGTGTGGGATTTTACACCTGAAAACATGTTCGAAACATTGTAATCCACGTAAGGGTGTGTGCAAAGTTTGAGTCATTTTATGAAGTAGAGTTTATTATATATACTGTTATAAGTTTATAGGCATAACTTGCAATTTTCTACTTAACGACTTGCATTAGGATGTTTGGGGAATATTTTCAAGTTTCTCTTCTTTTTCATATATACTTAAGTTTATTAATGTTAGTTTATAAATATATAAATAATATCAGAAACTCTGAAAATTATAACTATATTACAAGAACGTGAAAATATTTTCATTTCTTTAATACTTATACTTCGATTGTAAATATTAGATCAATTAACTAATATTAGTTTATTAATGTACTCACGCTTTATTGTTTCTTGTTCTTAATTTACTCTGTTAAAGTTCACTTCTTTTACGTTGGATTGAACTTATAAATCTTATTTTTTTTCCTTACAAAAAAGTACTGCTCGTACAATTTTCCTTTTCCCATCCAATCAGTTACTTTAAAAGCAGGTAGCCAATAAAAATCGTTTGTTGGATATCTGGTTTGAACCGATGAAAAAAAATAGCGCAAAAAGGACAAGTTAACTTGAGCAAGAACTCTAAAATGGGCACTGTAGTGGAAATCTTAGAGAAATCTTGATTCTGGTCTCGGAAAATCAACCAAACGAACACCAATCAACCGGCCCGACCCAATGACTCTTAACACTTTGGTTGCTTCAAGTTTCTATACCATGAAGAAATAGGGTCGTGACTACAATATCACAAAGGGAAGAAAGAAATCAAAGGAAGCAATGGTTGTATCTCTCAAGCCCTCCCAAGTCGGCTCCCACAAGTTTTTTTCTCTCCTTCCATTGTAGAAGACACGCACAACGGCTGAAATGAGGAAGGGTAAATAGTATATACGGCACGGTGTTTAGGTCACTCCTTTGGGCCAAGTAACTTCACCTTAAATGGGCCAACACAAAACCCCAATGGACCAACTATCTAAAGGCTAAATGGGCTACCATATATCACCACTAAATCCAATACAAACTTAGGCCCTCCAAAGGTGTATTAATTGTTTCAGAGTCGAGTCATCACTTTGCTGTCAATAAAATATTCGACATCGTTTTGTCTTCATTGTCCGGACTTATTTGGTATCAAAACCCCACTGGCACAACCTCCTCCAAGTTTCAAATAGGTATATAAAGAGTAGTTAATTAGAGGATATTTACTAATATAGAATTATTCATACTGGCTTGGTTTCTCCATCACAAAGTGGGGTTGAACGAGCATTTCTTATATGATATGGGAGAATCGTTCTCTCGCGATAATAAAGAAAGTTTTTGGATGAGAAGAAAGAGACTTGGCCTTCAGCGCCACCAACCACAAGTGTTGATAGCAAAATCACTTTAGAAGCCGATACTTCATTTTTAGCATGTTCGATTAAGCTTAAAAAGGGTAAATTACTTTCAAGTAAACTTTTATCGATCTACTCATTTCTAACTTTGATCAAGAAAAGAATTAATTATTTAAAATTTTCATATTTATTTATTTATTAAAATTTTTTAAGCTTAGCCAAACATACCGAAGCCAAGAGATCTCTTATTCCAAGGCCCAAGCAATGCTTCTATCACAAGAAAGAATAGAGGAAAAGGAGAGAAAAACGACAGTATATTTCTCTTTGGAAGTGTTGGGCTGTGATGACAAATGGGCTAAAGCCCAATAACTGTTTTAACAATTTAGGCTCTTGCCCAATAACATGACCCGATCCGCCCCGGCCCAATGGTAGATAAAATGTGTTTTTGGGCGTGGCATATTTTAATGCAGCCAAACACGCCTTATTCAGTTATATGGATGCCTCCTGACCGTCGGATTGAAACTTGATCTAAGGGTGCCTTTTGTTGGATATAAATACTTGGCCCCTTTTGCCCTAATTCACTTGGACTGTCATTTTTCTCTTCTCTCCAGCTGCGGCTGAGGTTCGAGAGTCTTCCAAACCCTCTCTTCTTCTTCGTGAGAATCCAATCTCTGATTGGATCTGGTTTCTGTGTGATTCCATCTTTGTGTTCCTTAATACTGTGTGTATTGGAGAGTTTGGTGTGTGATTTTACCCCTTGTGGTTTCCTTTAACTGATAAAGGAAAACCTTAGGGTTTGGGGCGATCGGTGTGGGTCATACAGAAGGGTACAATCCTGTATTTTCTTGAGTCTGAGCCCTATTCATGAAAGGAACTTCATCTTGATGTCGTGTGGTTTGAGTTCTCGATGAAGACTGGAGGATTTAATTTTCTGCCTCTTTTTCTTGTAACCTTTCTTGTTCATTATTTTGTGATTTTGTACTGATAGATTGTTGTAACAGGAAGAATTTACAAACAATTTATAAATAGAAATGAATGGTGAAGAAGTGAATAATACTTATAAATTTGAAGAAATGTGTGTTTAAAAATGAAGTTTGATTATTTATAAATGACTATAAATTTTGCCAATTGGAGCCTTCTACATATGTATAATCTAAAAACAGATTTTTCTTTTTTTTTTTTTTTTTAAATGGAATAAAGTGATAAAATATATTACTTTATACTGGAATTCAATATTACATCAATTACATATGTTGAACAACTAGATATGTAATGGTCGTTGTTCAAGCAAAGAAAAAAAATTTGAAAATCCGTCTACAAAATCTTGTTTCTTTTCTTATTTTAATTCTTTAAAAAGAATACTCAAGAAGTTGAATCATTCTTGGCACTTGTTGGAGAAGCTGGTGGCGGATGATCGGCACCACCACCAGAAAAGTGCTTTTCGTTCAACGAGCACGTGCCGGCGCTTGAAGCGGGAAGCCCGGGAATGTAAGTGCAAGGAGAACCACCAGACGGTGGCACTGGACCCCTAGGAAGAGAAGCCAATAATGGAACTTGTTCCCTAAGCCATTTCTCCATGCCCAAAGATCTTATAGCATTTGCTTCTTGAAAAGATAGTGAAACCAAAAAAGTGCAGAAAATTAGAAAATAAGTAGTTTTAATAGAAACCATCTTTGAATACAACATAAACCTTGTACTTTTCTTTAAGTTAAGAATAAGCAGAAAAGGGTTAGTTTCCGAATGATCAAACTCTAAAAGTTGGCGAAAGTATGTATAGGCAGCTTAAAGTTTATTTTTCGCATTTGAAATTATTATTTTTACTTTGACTTGACCTAATTTTTTTGATATTTTTAGTTCTAAAAACCATCCGACTGTAGTGAAAGTTTGAATGTATGCAGTCTACGTTCAATATCAAGACGTGAATTTTTGAATGCTCTAATATTAATAATATATAGGTTGAGAAATTGGTGTTTTTAACAGCCTAATTTGACATATTGTGTTAAAAATTTGTATAGAAAAATGGTTTGACCAATTTTTTTTAATTATTACTCAAGGGAAAATCATTGATCGGTAAATGAAAAATTAAGATGAAATTTAAGCTGCTTAACTACGTGAAATTGTTGAAAAATAATGTAGAATGAAATATTCTAGAACCTATTTGAAATAATATTTTTCAAAAGTTACGTCTTTTTACGGCAGAGACATGTCATTTTGAATATGTATTTTTCAATAAATATGTTTTTTTAGATATGCATTTTCATTGAGTTATGTCTTTTGAGACAACTTTTAAACCAATATATATATATATATATATAAGGCTGCACAATGAAATCGTCAAATTGTAAAATCGAATCAAAATCGCATTTTTGAAACCGTTGATTTGAGCCTACGTGGATCTATTAACATTTTGATTTTGAACCGAATTTAACTACTTTTAAGTGCTTTGGTTAAGGGTTTCAATCTTTGCAAACTGTTTCAATCCATCTTACCATTTACAAAATATATATATATATATACACATACACACACACACACATTCCCCATATTAGGGCTAAACAATGAAATTTGGGTCTTCATAAATCTGTCAATATTATAGTGTTAAATTTGAAGGAATAGACATGTCACTCTGGAGGCCAAATAGACATTCATTTTGTTGGTCTCAAGATCGATAACATTCAAAGTGAATTTGTTCAAAAAAGTGAAAAATCGCAAAAAGTAATAACACCAAGAATTTTCGCCCGAAGGGTGCGAATGTTTAGCCGAAGCCTACTCATTCGTTGAGCATCTACAAAATAGATTTGGCTCAAATCCACTAAAAATCACAAAGAATCGATACAAATGTATGAAGAAACGAAGTTCCTTCACTTATGTTTTCTCTTGCCTCCCTTTTAGAAGAAATTGCTCTCCTTACAATCTCTCATACTGTATACAAAATACAACTCGAACATCACTAAGAAATTTACAGAGATTGGACTCAAAATCACGAAGCAGTAAGAACTCTCAGGAAGGAAGGAGACGAAGAGAAAACCCTAAAAGATAATGGGACCGTATCACATCAAAAAGGCAAAGGAAGGACTTTATAGTCCAGATAAAACGTCCAAATCCAACGGTCCAGATTGAGCTGGATGAAGGGCCAACAATCAATATCCCATTTTAGAGAATATGCGTGTTTATCAAAAAACACGCTTTACTTAAGTCCAAGACCCGGTGACCCAACAGATGGTCCAAAAATCTAGATGAATTCGGCCCAGTCAAGAATAGAGAGGCAATCCACAACAATCTCCACCTTGCTGATCTATTCTTGGAATTCTTTTTGGATTTTAAAAACCAAAAAACATTTGTTTCATTTGCTCTACACGACCTGTAAGAAAAGAAAAACCGTTAGTTTATATTCAAAAAACATTACACAAAGAAAAAACTAAAATTGTATCCATTATCTTCAACAGATGTTCATAATTTTTAAACAGTTCGTGAACTTATTTAAGGGCAATAACTTAGTACCAATATCAGAAGGATTAAATTCAGTTGGAATTTTAACCAAATTAATAAGACCCTTTTCAACCATATTTCTGACAAAATGAAATTTAATGTCGACATGCTTAGTCCGATCATGGTATACATGATTTCTGCTCAAATGAATTGCACTTTAGTTGCCTGTGTAGATTCTAACAACCTCATTTACAAAACCAATTTCACCCAACAAGCCCCTTAACCACAATCCTTCTTTAACAGCATCACATGCTGCTATATACTCAGCTTCTGTAGAAGACAATGCTACCAGTTTTTGTAATTGTAACTTCCAGCTAATACACCCATCACAAAGACTAAATACATAAGAAGAAGTTGATCTTCTTTTATCTAAATTACCTGCAAAGTCAGAATCTGTATAACATTTTAGAATAACACCTTTCATTGCATCTTTGAAATTTTAGTCCCAGTTCTGTTGATCCTTTTAAATATCTAATCATCTACATAATTGAACCAACAACATTAGCATGAGGTATTTTACTCATTCTATCATACTCTTCATCAGTTTTTGGGGATTGTTCATTAGAAAGCTTGAAATGATTTACTATAGGTAAAGTCACCGGTTTACATTCAATCATAGCAAATTTTCCAAGTATCTTATTAACATAAGAATTTTGATTTACATACAAAATGCAGTTTTTTCTGTCTCTTTTAATCTCCATTCTTAAAATTCTTTTTACTTGTCCTAAATCCTTCATTTCGAATTAAGTTTTGAGTTTTTCTTTAACAGAATCAATTTCAGATCTATCATGGCAGGCAACAAGCATATCATCAACATATAGAAAGAGATAATGGGAATCAGGTCCTCCTGATCCTTTGAAGAAAAACAAGAGTCAAAATTACTTTTAATAAATCTCAGATTTTGAACATAAGAGTAAAATTTCTTATACCATTGCCTGGTTGCCTGTTTCAAACCACAGAGTGACTATTTTAACAAGCAAACCTGGTCTGAATTTTTATTCATTTCAAACCCTTTGGCTGATTTATATAAATGGTTTCTTCTAGATCACCATTTAAGAAGGCTGTCTTAACATCAAGCTAGTCCGATTCCTAGTTGAAATGTGCTGTTAAGGCTAACAAAATTCTGATAGAGGTGTATTTAGCAACAGGTGAAAATATCTCATTATAATCAATTCTCTCTCTTTGTGTAAATCCTTTTACCACAAGTCTGTCCTTATACCTTATACCTCCAGATTCAGGTTCACCCTCTTTAACTTTGTAACCCATTTACAGTCAACAACCTTTTGATGCTTAGGTATATTGACAAGGGTCTAAGTTTTATTCTTTATTAGGGAATCCATCTCATTTTGCATGGCATCTATCCAATTTGATTCTTTACAATTTACTGCATCTTCAAAGGTTGTATGTTCAGAATTAACAGATTCGAGTTCAGTATAAAAAGTCACAAATTCGTCTAGGTTAATTCTGGTGGAAGGGAATCTATTTCTTCTACCTCTGTCCCTAATCAACTGATAGTTGTCAAGAACAGTTTCTTGAGATTGATTTTCAATATCAGATTCATTTTGGGGCTGAGTTATATCAGATTGAGTGGTCCCCACCTCAATCAAATTATCTGGTTCATTAGGATCACTTTCTAGATTCTCGAGGATTGTTTCTTTAACAAGAGTTATTCCAGTTGTGTTATGATCTGATGAATTTTTGCAAAGAAACTGACTTTCATCAAAGATTACATTTCTACTAATAATAACTCTGAACCCATCTTTACCTTTTACCTACAGCCTATAACCCTTTGTTTCTTCTCCATAACCTAAAAAAATACATTTTTGAGATCTGGGTTCAAGTTTGTCTATATCTTGATGAGAGTAGGCAGCACATCCAAAAACCCTTAATTTAAAATAATTTGGAGACTTTCCAGACCACAGATATTTAGGGATTTGAAAATCAATAGCACTTGAGGGAATTCTATTTATCAAATAAGTGATAGTTTTTAAAGCTTCTCCCCAAAATAATTTTGGAAGACCAGAACTAAGTATCATACATATGACCTTTTCCAATAAAGTTCTATTCATTCTCTCAGCAATGCCATTTTGCTGAGGAGTGTATGTTACAGTTTTGTATCTTAAAATTCCAGATTCTTTACAAAAGAAATCAAATTCAAAGTTACAAAATTCAAGCTCATTATCTGTTCTAAGTGCTTTGATTTTCTTACTTGTCTAATTTTCTATCATAAGTTTTCACAGTTTAAAAGTTTGTAAAGTATCAAATTTGTGTTTTAAAAGAAAGGTCCAAATTCTTCTTGAGAAATCATCTACAATTAAAAGATAATATCTAAAACAACTTAGAGTATTTACTGATACTGGACCCCAGAGGTCAGCATGTAGATACTCGAGTATAGAGGTGGATTTATGAATCCCAATTTTGAAAGGCATTTTATTTTGTTTACCAATTACACAATCTTCACAAAACTCAAGTTTTTCAATTTTATCATTTCCAAAACATTTTAATCTGTTCAAAATAGTCAATCCCTTTTCACTAATGTGCCCTAGTCTCCTATACTAAATTAGGGTTTTGTTATCATTTGTCTTTACAACTGCAGAGTTATTTCCAACCAAAGGTTCAGCCTGCAGTGTGAAGATCCCATTAGACTTAGGAGAAGAAATGATTTCTTTGGAGTTTAGACTTATTTTAGTTAATCCTTTGTGGATTATAATTTCATATTCATCATCTAAGTGCCCAAGAGAAATCAAATTTCTTTGAAGGTCAGGTACATATCTTATTTGGGACAGTTCAAGGATATTATTATTTTCTAACGGAAGCTTAAGGTTTCTAATACCTGTTATTTGACAAGTCATGTTATTTCCCGTTTGAACTTGACCACCACTAAGTTCAGTAAAGTTAGTGAACCATTCTTTTATGTGACACATATGAAAGGAACACCCAGAGTCTAAAACCCATTCATTTAGGTTCCTCTTTGATGTGGTCACAAGGACAACTCCTTGTATATTAGATTCATTATTGCAAGCAATAGCTGCAGCCCCATTTGCATTTGTTCTTCCTTTCATATCAGACATTTTCTTAAAACATTCTTTTATGATGTGTCCAATTTTACCGCAATAATAACACTTTCTGGGTAGTAGTTTAGGTTTTATTTGAGATTTATTTTGATTTCTGAATTTTTGAAATTGAGGCTTTCATTTCTTGTGGGAATTGAAATTGCACATATTGTTCTGATTGGTCCTTTTATTTTGATTTACCTTTTCCCTAACATTTAGACCTTCCCCAAACTTAGAATCTTTAGTTTCAGATTTCAATTCAAGTTCTCTATTTCTTAAAGATGATATAACAATATCAACTATAAGATCAGTTCTTCCATACTCTAAAGCATTTCTCAGATCTCTGTATTTATCACCTAGTGCATTTAACACAGCAACAACTTGTTGATCTTTAGACAGTTCCTCTTGACAGTTAGATAATTCTTGAACCAGTCTTGTGAATTTATCTATATTTTCTTCTAGGATTAAAGAGGGATCAAATCTAAAGTATAGAATTGTCTCAGCAGATAACATTTATTTGGCATTGATTTAGTCAGGCATAGGGATTCAAGTTTGGTCCAAAGACCTTGTGTATTAGTGGTTTCTCCAACCTTTCTAATAACACTGTCTGACAGATGCAAAAATATAGAACTCCAAGCAATCTCATCTAATTCTTGTCTTCTATAGGCACTAATTTCAGTACCCTAAGTCCCATCAATTGCCCCAACACATCTCTGTTGCATTAACAGAGCTCTCATTTTTTTGTCTCCAGTCCCTTTCCAAATTTCTACCTCAAATTTTTGTGTAGTAGTCATGATCACAGATAAATCCACATATTCAATTTTGTATGCCACATAGGATATAGTAAGTACAGACAGTGAGAGTAGACAATAAAGATTTCAATATAGCAATCTAATATTAAGAATGTGTAGATATTCAACAAGAGTAATTTAAAGATATAACTACGAACTTGAAAGAGGGTCTAAGGGATGGTGACCTGTTTAATCCACTACCCCCTCAGATTCACAGGTCCTCGCAGGAGACCTTGGACAAAGGAAGGTAGCAGAAGATCACTTACCTTAATGACCAACTCTATGAGTAGTATATTATCTAAACAATTAACTGAGGAACGAGGAAAGTAAGGAACTTATAACAAAATTGAAAAAAAGTATTACAGAATGAAGAAGGTAGTTAAGGGAATACCAGAACCGGTTGCACAATCCAAGATATCACACAAGAAGCCAACGAGTCACAGTAACTCAATGTGACTCAGCAGTGAGTCAGAAGAAATCAGTAGGAATCGGAATTAGTCGAGTTGACTCACTGCTACTCAGTACGAGTCTTTATGAAATATTACTCAGAAAATTCAGAAGCCTCAGAAGCCCAAGAAAAATATAGTATTCCTCAAAAAATAATATCACAAAGTACGCAATTGAAAGATCCAACAAAAATTTGAACCAAAGATAGATCTTGTAAGAAATTTTCACAAAGAATACTAGTTTTTAAGATTTAAACCAAAAATCTACGATCTAGGGTTTTCAGAAAAAATTCAAAAAACCCTATCCCTTCGTCAAACTGCTCCGATACCACATGTTGGTCTCAAGATCGATAACATTCAAAGTGAATTTGTTTAGAAAAATGAAAAATCGCAGAAAGTAATAACACCAAGAATTTTCGCCTCGAAGGGCCCAGATGTTCAGCCGAAGCCTACTCACTCGTTGAGCATCTATAAAGTAGATTTGGCTCAAATCTACTAAAAATAACAAAGAATCGATACAAATGTATGAAGAAACAAAGTTCCTTCACTTATGTTTTCTCTTGCCTCCCTTTTAGAAGAAATTGCTCTTCTTACAATCTCTCATATTGTATACAAAATACAACTCGAACATCACTAAGAAATTTACAGAGATTGGACTCAAAATCACGAAGCAGTAAGAACTCTCAGGATGGAAGGAGATGAAGAGAAAACCCTAGAAGATAATCGAACCGTATCACATCAAAAAGGCAAAGGGAGGACTTTATAGTCCAGATAAAACGTCCAAATCCAACGGTCCAGATTGAGCTGGATGAAGGGCCAACAATTAATCTCACATTTTAGAGAATAGGCGTGTTTATTAAAAAAACACGCTTTACTTAAGTCCAAGACCCAGTGGCCCAATAGATGATCCAAAAGTCCAGAAGAATTCGGCCCAATCAAGAATAGAGAGGCAATCCACAAGTGGTTTTAATTATAAATAGATAGATATGAGAAGTAGATAAATTGATAGTATATGTGAATTTTTCGAAATATGTGAATAAAAAGTGACTTGAGTATTTATAAACAATTTATAATCACAAGGCTAACTTAGGCTAAGTTTTTTTTATAATATTATACAAGTCTCATCGAAGTTTATGAATGTAATGGGCATTAATAAATCGTTTTCCTCCAAGCAGTAGCCTGCAATACTTGGCATTATGGTTAGAATAGCACCAAGTTGCAACTTAATACACTGCTTAGGACAATAAACAATTTTTAATTTTTTTTTAATCCAGAAAGCCAAACGTATCTTCTGTTGTGTATTGGTTGTTCAAAACTAACAAACAAAATTATAAATGGATTGTGAAATGAAAAACGAAGAATATGGACACGTTTTATGACATGCGACTGCATGGGCATAATGGCCATGCGACTCGGCACAAATGAACCATGCGATTGGATGGATTTGTACCATGCAGTCACTTGGTAGGTCTTTTATGACAGTTGGAGGGCCGTTTTTTAATGTTATAACTTCGACTTTGGTGGCTTTTAAATCAATTTTTTGGCACAATTTCAACCCATTGGTCGTGGCCTATATATAGTAGATCCATGTTCAAGGCTTGGTGTAAGAAAAAGACTTGATATTCATTCCAATTAACTAATCAAAGATCAATTTTTTGTTCTTTATTCATATTCATTCGTAGTGTTCTAAGTTTTGGTGGATTTTTCTTTGTGTTTTGGTGAAATCCTTTATAAGGCTTGTTACAATCCTTCAAACCATTTGCCGGCATACCTTTAAGTATCTCAAAAACACTGGGAATGGGGCAAATAATGTTGAGGACTGCGATCCCGCGTTCGAGCCTTCAAAGTGTTATTGAATATACTTGTGATTTCTTCATCTCGTTGTTGCGACTCTTGCGCCATTCTTCTTGTCTCTTCTTCATCCCTTCCTTATTTTCCAATAATCTTAAATGTTAACTTCTGCAATGGAAAGCAATACAACAATATAATCAAACTCAAGAATCAAGACTTGGTGCGGTTGGATCGATTCAATGACACAAACTTCACGTGGTGGAAAGACAAATTGAAGTTTCTCCTTATTGAATTGGAAATCTTTTATATTCTAGATCTCGATTTGGCATCATTACCGAAACCCACAAATAGAGAGGCCGAAGTAATCTAGGTCGAAAGACAAAAATTCTAAGAAAATGAATTGATATGTCGCGATCGCATACTCAACGCGCTGTCTGATCATTTGTATGACTTATACACAAACACAACATCAACGAAAGAGATTTGGAATGCATTAGAGAGTAAGTATAAAGTGGAAGAGGAAGGTACCAAAAATTTTTTGATTTCGAAGTACTTTGATTTTAAATTCTTAGAAAATATTCCCCTTTTTCCCCAAGTACACGAGTTACAAGTGATTGTCAACAAACTAAAGGCAGTAAAGACTGAAATCCCAAAGACCTTTCAAGTGAGGGCTATAATTGCTAAACTCTCGGGGACTTGGAAAAGATACTGGAAGAAAATAATGATAGTTCTAAAATTTTCTTTTGGAACAATTGCAAAAACATCTTCGGATTGAGAAAGAATACAGATTGTGTGATAGGAGTGAAAAATGCTATTGAAAATTCTGAACCGCCTTCAAAATCCAACAAAAGGAAGCCTTCAAGGAACTTCAATGTCCAAGAAGAAGACCAAGGGTGTTTTGTGTATGAAAAATCTGGACACTATGCGAAAGATTGTAAACACCGGAAAAGAAACAACTCCTAAGGTAAAATAAAGTCCATCCAAGAGGACAAAATTGTGGCCACTGTAAGTGAAATAAATGCAATCAATGGAAATGTTTCCGGGTAGTGGTATGATACTTGCGCTACTGTACATGTATTATATGATAAATTTTTATTCAAAACATATCATGAAGTGGATGGGCAAGAGATTCAGTTGGGTAATGAAGTTCGGTCCAAAGTTTTTGGAAAAAGAAATGTTCACATCATCTTCACTTTCAGGAAATCTGTTACTCTTACCAATGTACTATACATTCCTGATGTGAATAGGAACTTGGTTAGTAGTAACCTCTTAGGGAAATCAGGCATTAAATGTGTGTTTGAGTTCGGTAAACTTGTGTTATCCTTTAAAGGGAAATTTGTTGGAAAATGGTATTCTTGTGAATGAATGGTCAAACTTTGTACCGTTGACAATGAAATGAATAAAACTGATTTTGCTTATGTTGTTGACTTATTTTCATTATGGCATGCTAGATTATGACATATTGGTAAAGGTACTATGAAACGTATGAAAAAATGTGATTTGATTTCAGATAAGGATTGAAAATGCAAGACATGCGCATAATAAAAAATGATTAAAAGACAATACCAAGGTGTCAAGAGAACTTTTAGTATTTTAGAATTTATTCATACTGATATATATGAAATGAATGGCATGTTGACTAGGGGCGAAAATAGGTATTTTATTACCTTTATTGATGATTGCACTAAATACACATATGTTTATTTCATGAAACATAAACATGAGGCTTTTGGCATGTTTAAGGTGTATAAAAATGAAGTTGAAAATCATCTAGAAAATAAAATAAAAACTTTAAGAAAAGATAGAGGTGGTGAATATTTTTCAAATGATTTTGACTTATTTTGTGAACAGCATGACATAATTCACCAATGTTCTGCACCTAGGACGCATGAACAAAACGGTTTGGTTGAAAGAAAAAATAGAACTTTAATAGAAATAATAAACTACATGCTTATTTATACTAAATTGCCATTTAATTTGTGAGTGAAGCTTTATTAAGTGCATATACGATACTTAATATGATTCCTTCTAAATATACAAATGTTTCTCATTATGAATTGTGGAAAGGAAGAAAACCAAACATTGTATAGTTCAAAGTGTGGGAGTCTCTTACTTATTATAAGAACACGAACCTTAATAGGACCAAATTAGGTCCAAGAGATATTAGATGTATCTTCATTGGATATGCTAACAATAGCAAATCTTATAGATTGCTAAACTTGAAGACCAATGTGATTATCGAATCAAGTGATGTAGAGTTCTTTGAAGATTCGTTGTTTTCGGATAATGAATTGAGAGATCATCTTGAAAATTTCCCTAGCTCAAGTGAAACACGTGATGAAATGTCTTCTAAAGATATTGTTGAGTCTAATGAACCACGAAGAAATAAAAGAACTCGAGTTGAGAACTCTTTGGGACCGGATGAAATTGATTCTCAACTTATCTCCGTTTACTTAGTATAAGGAAATAAGTTGAATATTGTAAGAATAATTTCTTTTGTTCAACAAGTGGAAACTGACCCTAAAACTTATAGAGAAGCTATGACTTTTCATGATAGCATTTTTCTAGAAAGATGCAATTAAATATAAAATAAATTTGATAATGTCTAATAAAATTTGGGAATTTGTAGATTTACTGCCTGGATCCAAACATATTGGATATAAATGGGATTTAGAAGAAAATATAATGTTGACAGATCTCTAAATATCTTCAAGGCTAGATTGGTAGCCAAACATTATCGACAAAAGGAAGGAATATGTTATTTTGACATTTATGCACTGGTAACTAGAATAACATCAATAAGGATATTATTCGCTTTAGCTTCGATACATGAGTTGCACGTTTATCAAATGGATGTCAAGACGACATTCTTAAATGAAAATCTTGATGAGGAGGTCTATATGGAACAACACAAAGGGTTTGTTCTACCTGAAAACGAATATAAGGTATGCAAGTTAGTAACATCGTTATACAGTTTGAGGTACGCACCTAAGAAATGGCATTAAAAGTTTGACTTAGCAATAATATCATTCATGTTTAAACATAATAGTGTAAATGGACGTTTATTTTCTAAAGTGTGTGATGATTCATGACCTTTAGATGCTTGTATGTTGGCGACATGTTGATTATAAGTAATCACATGGAGGGTATAAAAGAAACGAAGAAATTTCTATCTTCCACATTCAAGATGAAGGATTTTGGACAGGTGGATACCATTTTAGGTATCAAAGTAATAAGGATAAGTGAGGGTTATCACCTAAGTGAATCACATTATATCGAGAATGTGATAAACAAGTTTAAATGCTTGTACATAAAAGAGTATAGTACCCCGATTGATCCAACTTTAAAACTTGTAAAGAATGATGGAAGGGCGATTGCTCAATCGAAATATGCAACTGCTATAAGAAGTCTTATGTATGCAATTCAATGTACAAGACCGGATATAGCTTATACAATAAGTAAAATTAGTAGATTTACTAGCAATCCAAGCAATAATCATTGGAAGACCATTGGGAAAGGTCTTGGATACTTAAAGAAAACCAAGAACTTAGGCCTACAATATACTAAATTCCTGACAATATTGGAAGGAATTATCGATGCTAGTTGGATATCTAGCACGGGTGGAAGTAAGTCCACCTCGGGTTGGGTGTTCGCTCTAGGAAGTGCTATTTCTTGGAAATCAAAGAAACAAAAATGCACAACACGTTCTACAATGAAATCTGAATTTGCACTATTGAATATCGGGAAATATGCTGAGTGGGTTAAGGATCTCTTCTATCAGATACCTTTGGGATTGAAAAATATTTCTTCAATATCTATCATGTGTGATAGTCAAGCCACATTAGCAAATTTATACAATGGAAAGTCTAGACATATTAGTCTTAGACATGACTACATAAGGAAATTAATCGAAGATGGAATAATTTTCCTAAATTATGTAAGGTCAATTGAGAATTGAGCGAATCATTTAACTAAACCTCTAAATAGAGGTTTAGTAGCATCTACTTCAAGTAGGATGACGTTGAAACTCCTTAACTAAAATGGTTCATCAGTGACGGCAACTCTACCTGTCATTGCTCAAAAAGTAATTCACTGGTTCAAAGGGTAACACCAAGTCATTCGATATGTGGAGAGTTGCAGCATTATTAAAATTCGCAATAACCCTATCCAAATTAAAATAATGCTGATTGTTACTGAAGTGAGGGATGAGCTTTAAGCTCTTAATGAAATTTAGTGCTAAAATACAAGTATCTCTAAAAGTAACAAAGGTACTTGAAGAATTTCACCTAAACAAACTTCAAGGTAGTGTTGCCTTAATAGAGAGTTGGAGTTTCTCTCTTAAAAGTTTGTTGAAAAGGATAAGTACAATGTCATAATAGAGCTATGCGAGTTATGATGAACTTGAAAACGCGCGGTACTCGTGTGTGTGTTCTTGCCAATATTGTCACATGGATTAACTGGCAAAGTTACACGCTACCTTTGATTCCGACTTTATCTTGTGTGAATTACACTATAGTTAGATTCAAATTGAAAGATATCTAGGTTTTATGCATGAGCATTGTATACTTTGAATACGAGACTTTGTTAATTTTGAACAATTGGGGGATTGTTGTGTATTGGTTGTTCAAAACCAACAAATAAACTTATAAACTGGAGTGTGGAATGAAAAATAGGGAATATGGCAACATTTTATGCCATGCGACCTCATGGGCATAATGGCATGCGATCGCATGGTAGGTTTTTTGTGACAATTGGAGGGCCATTTTTAAACTTTATAACTTTGACTTTGGTGGCTTTTCAATCAATTTTTTGGCACCATTTCAACCACTTGGTCATGGCCTATATATAGTAGATCTATGTTCAAGGCTTAGGGTAAGAAAAACACTTGATATTCATTCCAATTCAACAAACAAAGATCAAATTTTTGTTCTTTATTCAAATTCATTCATAGTGTTTTTAAAGTTTTGGAGGATTTTACTTTATGTTTTGGTGAAATCCTTTACAAGATTTGTTACAATTCTTCAAATTATTTGTCGGTATACCCTTAAGCATCTCAAAAACATCGGAGAGAATGTAAATAAGATTTGAGGATTGCGATCCCGTGTTCGAACCTTCAAAATTGTTATTGACTATACTTGTAATTTTTTCATCTCGTTGCTGTTACTCTTGTGACATTCCTCTTCTCTCTTCTTCATCCCTTATTTTCCAACTCCTTGATTCTATAATTTTAGTCCTGAATGTTTACCCTTGCTTGTTGCAGCAGTAAAATTGAAGTCGCATACCAGGAGGTTGTTGCTTTAAAGAGGCAAGAAGAGCTCATCTATGAAGAGGAGGCAGCTTGGATGATCGAGAATGAGAATGCTATGCTATAAATAAAGCATTTTATATTTAAATAGTCTCTTGGAGGTGCTCTAAGCAAAAATAAAGTACATTTTGTGGGTCATATGAAGTATGTGAATAATAAGTAAATTTAGCATGGTATGCCATAAGTATCAAGGTGTGAGGTTATAAATTTGTAGTGTGCTGGTTGCTATTTATTTTACAGTTAGATGACTGTCGTGTTACCAAGGAAAACAAGGCAGTGCAAGATTTTTATGTATAGAGGCTATTTCAGTTTTTTATGCTAAGTTATTTGCAAAATGAATATTTGGTATTATGCATTGGACATGAATATTGGATACAGTAACTACCGCTTTGATTAGATCTCGTCCTTAAATACATTTTGTAAGAGGAAGGATGTTCAAAGTACTTATAAAAACCTACAAAGAAAGCTCTGTACAAAATTAACGTCCACCAACTTTGGTGGTCCTTTTTTTTTTTTTTTTTTAACTCCACGAAACCCTTTTCTAGGGAAATATTCTCCCCCATGTCACCCGTTCACTGCAAAGATCAAGTCCTGATATCAATTATAACAATAATTTAGAGTAGAACTTATTCTTAAAATCAACTTGTAAGAGTAAAAATGTTTATAAATTCACAAGGCAGGACAAGATGAAAGAGAAAGAAGTTAAAAAATTTCTCGGTTATATCAAATCGAAAAGTTACTGAAATACATTGAAATACATTTCGTAACAAACTATTGAGAAAAATATTATGATAATACAAATTCTAGAACAAAGTTAGTTCGAACATTAGAAACTATAAACTTTGAAATTAGTCCCCGCAAACAAACTTCGTTAAAATAATAAGAATAATATTTGGGAACTAAAGTTTAAAAATTATACTAAACATTTAATTAATAAAACATCCAATAAGATACTTGCAATTCTTATTCAAGTAAACACAAATCATATGCATATCAATAGAACATTTCATAGGAATTTTTTCAAACCCCTACATACGGAAGGATTTATATTAATTGATCTGAAAGTCTATTACGAAAAATTTACATAAATTGACCTGAAAGTTAATCCCAAAGGATATACTTTAAATTTTATGCATTCAATATGTAAACATTATGAAGAGCAAGAATTTAACCAACTGTACCTCGACTAAAGAATTGAAAATTTTGAAATAAACCTTGAAAGAAAAATAGATTACCTGCTTGTAATTTTCGTTTTTCTTCATCTGATAGGTCCTTGAAATGCATGAACGCATATTCCTAACCGATGAGAAAAGTCACACTGTCGACTTTTCTGTATTTCTCAGATAGATCCTTCAAATATGACTCTTACACCAGAATAAACCTTTTGGAATAATAAGTTCAACTGCCTCGGTTCTGCAAATTATGCAGTGATTCATTCAACTGTCATGTCTCTAACTAATTTTTGTCAAAGAATTATTAATTAAAGCAATGAATTATTAAATATTTTAAAGAGAGCTTGAGATTTTAAATAAGGGAAAGAAGGATCAGCTTCCATTTTAACCAGAGAACACAAAACTTAAAAAGATATAAAGGTAATAATTTTTGACGGTTTTTGGCGGGTGGAATGAGGAATTCCCACCCCGTTTGTCTAGTTATTAAAAAAATAATAATAAAAAAATAAAAAAATAAAAAAAAATTATAAATCAGCTTAACCTAATTCTTTTAAGCCCAAAATTGAACTGGTTATTCAAAATTATTAGCTCAATTCTCAAAATACCTTAGAATTTACTGGAAAAGAGTAAAAAAATAAAATAAAATAAATCAATATGGGGCAATAGATAAGAGGGGATTTCCTTGTCCCGCCTTAAGCAGAGATCAGGGCAAGAAATTTTCCGACCATGCCTCGTTACTATACCTAGCTGAAAAACATTTGTAAGTGGGCTTGGACCACATTAACTTAGCTTTTGACTGCATGCCTAGGTTTGAATCGGACTACAAATAGCTCGATCAGTCTAATTTTACAGAAGAACATACGATTTTTACGAATTTAAATCAAAACACTTAAAAAAAATACAATAACATGCTTAAAGTTTAAAGGGATATTACATTAGTCATCTTAAAATCCCATGTAAGGTGTTCTTTTTCTCCAAGGCAAGGCAAAAACGTGCACGTTTAGAATCCCATTCTTAAGGTATTAAAGAAAGCTACAGTCCAAGCCTAGCTTTCATTTTCTGCATTTTATTTTTGACTTCTGTAATAGTTCAATATTCCATTGCCAACTCAATATCTCTTGGAATAATTTCATATTACCTGTCATAATTAAGTGTGTGTATATTAGTCTATATGTCTGCCTTAAGTTTGACATATACAAATGTTCAAAAATTCAAACGTCAAAGGGATTAACAGTTGCACCCAAGAATTTTTCTTAAATAGAATTCCACAAATTAGGGCAGAATTTTGCATGAATCAATGGAGACGCTGATGGGAGTCTAGCTATGAGAAAGATATACAAAACCATCTTCTTCATGCACATTGAAATGTTCATATTTGTGCAAAATAATGAATAAATTTCTTTCTTAATCTTGTCGGTTACAGTGTGTGAATGGTTCTTACATTGTATTTGAGGCAATACATTCTTTTACATACACATTCCAGCCTATAAATTAAAAAGTCTTATATACGTATCCACGAATCACAATGTCAAATGATAGATAAACATGGGGCACATGTTTAAACCTATCTCTATAATTGCTTATGGTTAAAATTTCAAAGGACAGAAAAACATGGGACATATGTTCAAAACCTATCTCTCTAATTAACTTGTCTTACCATACCTCTATTAATTAGTCAATATACAACCAAAATTTTCAATTCGAAATGATCAATAGCTTACAACTAATAAGGTAAAGAGGAAAATTCTCATGACCCTCCATATAAATACCCAGTTCCTCTAAATGAAACTCCCCATTATTGCTTATCAATCTCTTTTGTTGTAAAAAATGAGACATCTCAATTGGATTGTGCTAGTAGTAGTCATTCTTATATGTGTCCGACCGGCTAATAGTCGATTATTTAGTGATCAAAAGAAACGTGTCCCTCCTTCTGGACCATCAGGTTGCACCTACATCCCTGGAAGTGGTGGCTCTGGCTGTCCGATCATGGAAATGCACTTTGCCGGTGGTGGTGTGCGGCCTGCCACCTATTCATACTCGATGAATATATTTGGTGTGGATACTAATCAAAATTGAAGTTCACTTGCACGCATTTTTTTTCTCTTTCACTTCTATTTTTCCTTGTATTTTTTTCAGCATGTGGGATTTTACACCTGATTATTATCTTAATTAATATCTACTTATTAAACTTAGACGACATGTTTGAAACATTGTTATCCACGTAAAGGCGCGTGCAAAGTTTGATTCATTTTATACTAGTTTTATTCATTTATTGTGTTATTTTATGAAGTAGAGTTTATTATATATACTGTTGTAAGTTTATAGGCTTAACTTGCAATTCTCTACTTAACGACTTGCATCAGGATGTTTGGGGAATAATTTCAGGTTCTTGTGATTTGTTCTCTTCTTCTTTTTTATAGACTTAAGTTTATTAATGTTAGTTTATAAATACATAAATAGTATCAGACAATCTGAAAATTATAACTATATTACAAGAACATGAAAATATTTTCATTTCTTTAATATTTATACTTCGACTGTAAATATTAGATCAATTAACTAATTATGAAACTCTAATGTACTCACGCTTTATTTTTTCTTCTTAATTTACTCTATTAAAGTTCAATTCTTTTACGTTCGATTGAACTTATAAATCCTATTTTCATTACAAAAGAGTACTCCTCGTACAATTTTCCTTTTTCCATCCAATCAGTTCCTTTAAAAGCAGGTAGCCAATAAAAAATATTTGTTGAATATCTGGTTTGAACCGCTGGAAAAAAAAAATAATAATAATAATAAAATAAAATTTAGAGCACAAAAAGGACAAGTTAACTTGAGCAAGAACTCTAAAATGGGCATTGTGGCGGAAATCTTAGAGTAATCTTGATTCTGGACTCGGAAAATCAACCAAATGAACACCAATCAACAGGCTCAACCCAACAACTCCTACCACCTTGGTTGCCTCAAGTTTCTAACCCACAAAGAACTAGGGTGGTGACTACAATATCACAAAGGAAGAAAGAAATCAAAGGAAGCAATGGTTGTATCTCTCCCACAAGTTTTTTTTTTCTCCCCTTCCATTGTAGAAGACACGCACACCGAGGCTGAAACGAGGAAAGGGAAATGGTATATCTGGCATGGTGTTTAGGTCATTCCTTTGGGCCAAGTAACTTCACCTTAAATGGACAACACAAAACCTCAACTAACCACAACATGGACAAACTATTTAAAGGCTAAATGGTCTACCACATATCACCACTAAATCCAACACAAACTTAGGCCCTCCAAAGGTGTATTAGTTGTTTTCGAGTCAAGCCATCACTTTGATGTCGATATAATATCCGACATTATTTTATCGTCATTGCCCAATTTTTTTTATTGGGTATCAAAACCCAACAAACACAACCTCTTCCAAATTTCGAATAGCTATGTAAAGAGTAGTTAATTAGAGGATATATACTAATATAGAATTATTCACATTGATTTGGTCCCTCCATCACAAAGTGGGGTTGAGCAATGTGTATTTCTTATGTGCTATGGGAGAATTGTTTCTTATGTGCTATGGGAGAATTGTTCTCATATGATAATAAAGGAAGTTTTTGGATGAGAAGCAAGAGACCACAAGTGTTGATAGCTAAATCACTTTTGAATCTGATACTTCATTGTTAGCATGTTTGACTAAGCTTAAAAATAGTAAATTACTTTCAAGCAAACTTTTATCTACAAATATGTTGGGGTAATTTACTTATTTCTAACTTTGATTAAGAAAAGAATTATTTGTTTTAAATTTTCTGATTTATTTATTAGCCAAACATGCCGAAGTCAAGAGATCTCCTATTCCATGCAAAGCTTCAATCAAAAGAAAGAAGAGAGAAAAAGGGGAGGACAAAAAGGGCAGTATACTTCTCTTTGGAAGAATTTACAAACAATTAAGCTCCCGTTTGATTCCCATTATTTACTCATTAAAATGAAAAATATGATCGTTATTCATCACATCAATCCATCATATTTGACTTTCTATTTCTTGTGTGGAGCTCGTAACGATTATATTTTTCATTCTCATTTTTACATTAATGTGTACCAAACGGGACCTAAGTTTGTAAATAAATAGAAATGAATAGTGAATGATACTTATAAATATGTTGAAATGTGTGTTTAAAAATGAAATTTGATTATTTATAAATGACTATAAATTTTGTCAGTCGAAGACTTTTACATATGTATAATCTAAAAACAGCTATTTTTTTATTCGAAGAAAGTGATGAAATACAGTAGTACTTCATACTGGAATTCAATATTACATCAACTACATATGTTGAACAACTAGATATGTAATGGTTGTTGTTCAAAGTAACAAATAAAAAAATTGAAAATCCGTCTAAAAAATGTTGTTTCCTTTCTTATTTTAATTCTTGAAAAATAATACTCAAGAAGTTGAATCACTCTTGGCACTCGTTGGAGAAGCTGGTGGCGGATGAGCGGCACCACCACCACCGGAAAAGTGCTTTTCGTTCAACGAGCACGTGCTGGTGCTCGAACCAGGAGGCCCAGGAATGTAAGTGCAGGGAGAACCACCAGACGGTGGCACTGGACCCCTAGGAAGAGAAGCCAATAACGGAACTTGTTCCCTAAGCCATTTCTCCATGCCCAAAGATCTTATAGCATTTGCTTCTTGAAAAGATAGTGAAACCAAAAAAGTGCAGAAAATTAGAAAATAAGTAGTTTTAATAGAAACCATCTTTGAATACAACATAAACCTTGTACTTTTCTGTAAGTTAAGAATAAGCAGAAAAGGGTTAGTTTTCGAATGATCAAACTCTAAAAGTTGGCGAAAGTATATATAGGCAGCTTAAAGTTTATTGTTCGCATTTGAAATTATTATTTTTACTTTGACTTGACCTAATTTTTTTGATATTTTTTGTTCTAAAAACCATCCAACTGTAGTGAAAGTTTGAATGTATGCAGTGTACGTTCAATATCAAGACGTGAATTTTTGAATGCTCTAATATTAATAATATATAGGTTGAGAAATTGGTGTTTTTAACAGCCTAATTTGACATATTGTGTTATAAGTTTGTATAGAAAAATGGTTTGACCAATTTTTTTTTATTATTATTCAAATGAAAATCATTAATCGGTGAATGAAAAATTAAAATCAAATTTAAGCCGCTTAACTACGTGAAAATGTTGAAGAATTATGCATAATGAAATATTCTAGAACCTATTTGAAATACTATTTTTCAAAAGTTACATCTTTTAGCCGTAGAGATATGTCATTTTGAATAAGTATTTTTCAATAAATATGTTTTTTATATATGCGTTTTCATTGAGTTGGGTCTTTTGAGACAACTTTTAAACCACTATATATACTCCACATATTAAGGCTGCACAATGAAATCGTCAAATTGTAAAATCGAATCAAAATCGCATTTTTGAAACCGTTGATTTGAGCCTACGTGGATCTATTAACATTTTGATTTTGAACCGAATTTAACTACTTTTAAGTGCTTTGGTTAAGGGTTTCAATCTTTGCAAACTGTTTCAATCCATCTTACCATTTACAAAACAAGTTGAAAATAAATTACTTTAAATTTTATTACACCCAATTAAAACTAAATATATTCTAGTTAAAAATATATATATTCATATTAGATATAACACAATTAAACTTAATATCAGCATAGACAATTATCCATTCCAATTAGTTAATTAAATTATACCGAAATACTCATTAATTATTACAAATATGAATGCAAACTCTCAAATTGAATGAAATGTTGAACAACTGTGATTGAATCATATTTAATTCAAACTATTTCTTTTCATTCGACTAATAATTTTCTTGACTTTTGGTTAAATTTTTAGGTCTGTTTATCATTTTTTTTATTTTTTATTTTTTATTTTTTGCTAATTGTTTGCTGTAATTTATTGATAGTTGTGTTATTTTATTTTAATTTGCGCTAGGATCTCCAAAATTTTTGGCAAAAATCATTTTTTGTTTTCCTGATCATGTCACTCAATTAATTATTTACACTTTAACGTAATTTTTAAATTTATTGTTAATTGCTATAATAATTTAGTAGATTACATAAATGGTTATTTTGAAGACTTGATCAATGAACTTTTCAACATATTACTTTGATGAAAATTAAATGTAAATAAATACAAAATTGGCCGTTAAATTGGTAAATATGTGTTAGCTATTTAAATATCCACAATTATTTTTGAGTATGTCTTCCCTACTAGTGATCGAATTCTTGATTCCTTTAAGAGTTCATTGAGTGCAAATATAGTTGAAGTAAAGTAACTTATAATAATTCGTCCTAAAAATTGGTTGCATAGTAATAAGGAACTTATAATAATTCGTCAATATTTGAATAAGGTAACGGTATTTGATGATTCACAAAAAGTTATAAAAGTATTACCATATTATCTTTTTTCTTTTCTTTTCTTTTCTTTTCTTTCTTTTATTAACTGTTTTATATCATTTACGTATAATCAATGAGTTCATGTACTATATTCTTATTTTTATAGAGAGAATGAATCATGTGTTACAATTGGAAATATTGCACCCATTAGCATTGAATAAGAGATTAAAATATTTTTATCATACTATTGCATTATAATGGTTAGAATTATAGAATTTTGATTGTAATATTTTTAATAATATTATTTATGTTTTAGCGTGAAATTTTATATTAATAATTATGATTTAACTTATTTGATGTACGTTATTTTTCTTTATTATAAACTGTGAATTTAAACCATTCAAAACTGAGGAAAAAAAGAAAAAGAGTGATTTGGATTGAATTGATTTAGCTTAGAAATTGAAGTGATTCGATTTTGTTTGAAAAATTTCAAACCGCAAACCGCTTTAAGTGATTTGGTTGGAAAATTTGTCACTGATGGGTCAAAGCAAAACGTGTTCCCCCGACCCATATGTTTGAATTTTCATTCATTCAAATCATTCTTGAATTATCATGTTGATAAAATGAATTATTTTTCACAACTTTTGATTTAATTCAAGGTACTAAAATTCTAATAAATTAATTATTTTTCTATCAAGTTAGGACATGTTAGAAATTAGATAAATTACGTTGATCCTCTTTTTGTTGAAAGATGTATTGATCTTTGAAGATATATGTTGGAGAATTCACTAGTTCAAATAGAACTTGCTTCTCAAAAATGCCTTCATTTTTTTTTTCTTGGCTGTTCTTGTGTTAGGAAGAAGTGCGGGACAAAGGAATTTTTATTTTATTTTTCACTCTTAATTTCTTTGTGGCTCCTCTTTCTTTTTCTTTTATTTTATTGACAGCTCTTCTTTTATCTTTTCTTTATTCTAATAAAAATAAAGCCATGATAGTCTTTCTAACAAAATATGGATGATTTGACGATCATAGAATGGCAAATTTCTCCGATATCCCGTAGGAATGGAGTGCAAGGACAGTGATATGATCTTCATCCTGATTCTTACTTCTTCATTTTTTAAAGTATAAAATGAATAAAAAAAATGAGGAAACGTGACGGGAAATTGGATGTTTTATCCTAACCCCGCCTCCTGAAAATCTCCAGGGATGCGAGGAAATAGGGGTAGATGGTTTTTCCCATTGTCATTCCTAAATGGTTAAAATTAATCAAAGAGTAGCAATGCATCAAAACGCGTAAGTTGGGCCTTACTGCCAAAAAGAAGGGAAAAAATTAGGCCACATACGGCCCAAACACGAAGAAGTTGAAAACTGCATCCTTCAAGTTGAAAATTTGAATTTTACATCATTATATATAAAATTCTTTGGGGTCAAAAGGGTAAAATCATTTGGCAAACCCTTCTCTATTTTTGGCGATTAGGATTCAATTTTCAACTTCACCTCATAACTCAGGGATTTTGGGTGAATAATGTTCAATAATTTTATTTATTTATTATTATTATTATTATTATTATTTTTGGCCCTTATATAATCAGATATAAGGTGTTGCATTGAAGAGTCAAACTCAAGTTTAATATATATGATTAATTAGCTAGCAAATCACCAGAATATTGTTAAGCAGCATGTTGGTTTCGTTGAAGTGTCAAATTTAAATGAATTTACGTACCATGTTAGTTTCATACATTTTTTAGTGTTTGTCATTTTTATTTTTTTTAAATTTGTGTCACTTTTTGAGTGTTTGCCATTTTTTTTTTATTTTTTTGTCACTTTTTTTGAATCTGTATAACTTTTTTTTTTAATTTGTGTCATTTTTTTTAAATTCATTACTTTTTTATATTTCTGTCACTTTTTTGAAATTTTGTCACTTTTCTTAGTAATTGTCATTTTTTTTAAATTGTTGACACATTTTTTTAGTATTTGTCACTTTTTTCTATCATCTTTTTGAAATTTCTATCACTTTTTTTTATAGTGACAAATATCTAATAAAAAGACATTGTATCACTTTCTATAAAATAAATAAATAAATAAATAAAAAGTGATACAATGTCGCTTTAAAAAAAAAAAAATAGTTACACAATGTTAATAAAAAAGTGATATTGTGTCACTTTTTAAATTTTACACAGTATATTTTTCTTTTCAAAAAACTTTTCATATGATTTTTTAAAATACCCCTAATTTTAAGGGTATTTTTATAAGTCGTCCAAGAAATATTAGGAACAATATTGCAACTGGGACCATAGATTGGAGACGATAAAAAATTTATGTCAGCTTATTCAAAGGTTTTGTTGGTTCACTTTAACATAATAATAATAATAATAAGAAGAAGAAGGACGGGAAGAAAGAATTTAGAAAAAACTTTTCCCCTGTTCAAGATAGACTTGCAGAGGTGTTAAAATTGAAAGTTTATAAAAGAATCCGAAAATTCGTGCCATGTTCCATTCGGAAATACAAGTAAATGACCTATACAAAGAGACCATTTTTTCAAAATGACCTTTGATAAATTTACCTACCTAAAATACTTCTCCTTTTGAATATTGCATAATAAGTCACTATAATATAGAAATCTTCCATTTTAATCCTTAAAATTAAACATTACTTGAATCTTAAAAATTTATTGTTTATTGATTTATTTAATTAATTTATTTTTTTAATTATGAGAAAACCCTTAACAAATAAATTACCTAAAGAAGTAAAAATCTTTAGATACTGGTTAACACTTAGATTTATTTAAATCTAATAAATAACAAATTAAGTACTAGACATTTAAAAGAATATTTAGATTACACTTGCTTATAGATTTATTTGATTTTTGTTCGCTCTAAGTAGCACCCCCCCTAATTTGTATCAGAGTTATAGAGATCATGAAAATTAGATTAAGAAAAATAAATAATTATTGGCATTTAGAAGAAGAAAGAGGAAGTTATATATTTTTAAAACCTATTCATAATAAATTAAAAATAATAATATTAACAATAATTAAAAAACTACCCAAAGAAATAAAAGGACAAATATTAGAAAAATTAATAATAGAAACAACAAAGGATTAATATATATATGAAAAAATTGTTAATGGATATGAAGATGAAGAAATCAATTTATATTATAAAGAGAAGTATGAGTACAAGTAATAATACAGATTTGAAATTAAATAAATTACTTATAAAATGAAAAAAATACAATAAGAAATACGAGATATAATGTTAATACCAGAAGGAATAAAAGTATCAAATAAAAGACAATTAATAAAATTAAAATGTGAAAGATTAACACTTGAGAGTAAATATTTTAATATAATAAAAGAAGAATTAGTAAATAAAGATAACTATACTAATAGAAGATTTGGAATAATAATAGATAAAAAAGAAGATAAAAGATGTAAATTGACTTATATGTTAGAAAGATGACCAAAAAAATTTAATATGTCAATAAGTGAATATATGGAAAAATTAAAGTCATTAATAAAAATATTAATAAATAATATACAAGATTTAAGAAATCAAGTAAGAGAAACAAGAAATGATATAAATATATTAAAAATTGAAATTAGAGAAATAAAAGAAAATAATAAATATAAAGAAAAGAAAATAGAAAAAAAATTAATAGAAAAAGAAATTACTAGAATAGGAAAGAAATATATTGAGAAAGAGAGTGTAGTAATAGAAACAGGAAGTATGGATGATGAATTTAGAAAAAATATATTACCAAAAATATTAGAAGAAGAATAATCTAGAGAAAAAATATTAGAAAAATTAAAAGTAAGAGAAAAAGAAGATAAAGATAAATGAGGAATGAGATTTATTAATAGAAAATTTTGATTAATTAAGTTTAACTGATATAAGTGAATACCAAGTTTTAATGAATACTGGAGGAGGACCTAATCCAATAGGAACCTCTAAACAAGAATTACAAGATTCAGATGAAAGTTATGCACCTATATATAATAAATCATATAGACAATTTTATGATAAGGTAAAAGTTAGATAACCACCTAAATGAAATAAATATAGAGACATGTTTGAATTAAATGATAATTATGATAAACCTATTAACCATGAAGGAACAAAATTAGATTTAAATTGCAAAATAGATACTAAAAAACCTTATTAACTTGGGTAGATTCAATGATATTATTTTTTTTACATAATAAAGATGACACATGAAAAAATACTGAAAGAAGAATATATTTCTTAATAGCATCATTTGAAGGAAATGTTAGAAATCGGTAGAAAGGAATAAGTAATGAAACAAAAACATTAATAAAAAGAAATATACAAACAGAGATAATAAAATCAGATAGACAAAGTATAGAAAAGATAATAGAATATATTTTAGATGAATTTTTAGGAAAAATTGGATAAGAAATACTGAAAGAGAAGAAATCTGAGGAAAAGACAATGATAGAATTAAGCTAATAAATTTAACAATATGTGATATGTGTAAAATTAAAGATTATACTTGTGAATTTAGAAACTATTATTATGTTCAATTTTACAGTAATGAAAACCAAGAAGTATACCAAGATATGTACCATAATAAATTGCCAGGTTAGTGGGGAATATATTTTAAAATAGAGTTTGAAAAATATGTTAGAAACAATATTGGAATACCTAAAATTTTAGGTTCAAGAATAAAAATTTTATTTGAAACACTTACATATATATGTCAACAAAGACAATTAAGGCCCCGTTTGGTAGGGATTTTTTGCCCCAAAAAATTGATTTTTTGACCGTTATTTTACTATTCAAGCCGTAATTTTTGACTTCTTCTCTCACATGTGGACCCCACTTTTCTTCTAACAGTCAAAAAATCAATTCTCAAAATCCCTACCAAACGGGCAGAAAAATAACTAGGATATGTTATGAAGATATGGAAAATCCTTGACAGTGGGGATGTAATCCTGAAAGAATGGTAAATAAAAGAAAATTTAAAAATAAAAAAATAAAAAATTTAGAAATTTTAATAAAAAAATATATATATATATATAACCTAGAAGAAGATATTATAAAAGAAAAAATATCTCATATGATCAACATAAAAATAAAAGTTATAAGAAAAATAAAAGTCAATGTAAATGTTGAAATTGTGGAGAAATATGTCATATAAGCCCTGATTGTGATAAAAAGAAAGTTAAAATATTACAAAAAGAATATTTGAAAATAAAAGATGAATTAAGGGAAATATCAGATATTGAAAAATATTATTATCAAGAAGTTTATATAAGTGAAACAGAGGATGATGAATCTGAATCTGAATAAAGAAATAGAGGAAATAGAAAGTATTAATATAAATATACAAGAATTTGAAGGAATAGAAAGATATATATTAAAAGTTACCTTTGATAACAATAAATTTAGAAAATTACAAAAATTATCTTTAGATTTAAAAATAGGGAAATGTCTTAGATAGAATTTGGAAAAGAGAAATGATGGCAATAAATGAATATCACAAAATAGAAAAAATCATAGATGTAAGAACAATATATGTACAACATAAATTAAATATTTTAACAAAATTATGGTTGAAGAACTATTAACAAATGTTAGTAAAAAAACAAATTGAAAAAATTCAATATGTTTATTTAGCAGGAATACAAATAATATTTAAATCATTATTTAGAGAATGAATAGATTCACCCTTAACTATAACCTTACATGATGGAAGAACAATAAATTTAAAAGATAGTCATTTAGGAATAATAGAAGGAAATCTGGCATATAAAAAAATAATGTTTACATGTTACCCAAAATATTGTGTATCATTGAAAGATATAAACTTTAATGAAGTTTTTGAATTGCATTTTAAATTTCATAGTTATGATATCATGCAACCAGGTGATCAAATTATGACTATAGAGAATAGAGCTTTATACACATTTACCAATTCTAATTAGGGAAACATTTATTCCAATAAATCTTATATTGAAATACATAAAGAATGTAAAGGTATTAACAAAATAATAGAAACAAATAAACAAATAAGTTTAATTCGGGAAGAATATGAATTTAGTATAACAAGAAATAAACCTGAAATAACAGAATTAAATGAAGGAGAGTGTTCTAATAATATAACATTTAAAGATGGAAAATTAATCAAAATATCGAAAGGTCTTAGAATACCTAATAAAAATCAATTAGAAGAATTTAATAACATAAAAGAAGTAAAACTATTAGGAATGTTGGAAATATGAAAATAGAAGGAGAATATTATAATGGAAGAGAAAATATAAATAGACCAAATATATTAATAGATACAGGAGCCAGTAAATGTCATATAACTTCAATCAGAAATAAATGATTAATAACTCATAAAAATGATTCATATAGATATGTAAATTTTGATGGACATGTATATATTGAAAGCCCAAGAACAACTAATCAAGAGGGGGGTGAATTGGTTATTTGAAACTTTTTCGAAAATAAATACAAATTTAAGCAAATAACTATGAATAAACAAGATAACATAAAAGTAATAAGAGTATGGGAAAAGAGAGTGCAAACGATGTAATAAGGGGGTTCGATCCAATCACGATCTACGTCTCCCGTTACCAAGCTCTCCTCTTACAACGCTTCCGATGACTTACAAGCAAAGAGCACCGTTCCTTTATAATATTGAAATTTTCGGGATTTCAATTCGACCCACAGGTTTGAAAAATGAAGAGTATACGAGTGAAAACTTCTCTTGCAATAAATGATATAATTGAAATTGAATACAGCAAGAGAAGATAGCTAACACTTTAGTAGATAACATTAATTGAAGCTCAAGTATTAGATAAGAAAAACATTTTGATAAAAATGATTTCTAAAAGTTGAATCAATCAATGGTTTTTTCTAATATAAATAAGCTGAAGAAATAGATATATATAAAGATGATTGAGTAGATAGATTAGTAATATCTCACTTTAAATACTCATAAAAGTCTAAAATTGAATGCAAAATGATCTGGTATTTATAGCAGCAAAACGGTCAAAAGTTCTGTTCTACCGGACGTCCGCTATCTTACTGGACGGTCAAGTAACCGTTTTTTGTTCAGAAGTAAGAACGCTTGATTTCTTGACCGTTGGACAAACCTGTCATACCGGACGTCCGCTAGAATTATCAGACTCGTCAGCTAGACTTACCGGATGCGTCCTCTAGATCAGCACGAGTTTGGAAATTTTCCTTCTTTATATAACAAGATGTAAATTCATGAAGGATGTTTCTAACATGTTTTATGGACTTTTTGACATTTCTTAAAGTATATAATAGGTTCATGCTTTTCTTTATACAAAAATCGTGTTTGTTGTGCAAAGAAACGTTTCTTGAGCTTCAAATGACGTATATGACAAATACTAAAGTGTTTTACCTTAATATTTGAAATCAAGGTGTCTAAATTTACTTTCTTCTAATTTCTTCTTTGTTTGACTTGATGAAGTGATTGTTGTCTTGATGTGTAGCTTGGTTTCTACTTTGTCCAATTTTGCGAGAGCTCCGAAAGCATTCTTGTGTCCACGCTTGTCATAAACTTATATAATCACTCAAATACAATTGTTAAATAAAACTTGTTTGTTATAATCAAAACGAGAAGTCAACCGTAGGTCAACAATTTTCCCTTTTTTGATTATGACAAATAGGAGATGATGGAGATTAAAAAATAAGTAACAAAATAATTCCCCCTATCTTTATACGTGTATTCCCCCTTGCTTAAGCATTCCTATCATGCATATCGTCTCATTCATATCATAATAAATCATGCATATTATTCATGTATATCATCTCATAATAAATCATGCATATTATTCATGTATATCATCTCATAATTTTCCCCCTTTTGGCATAATCAAAAAAATTGACAAATAAGAGAAGTGACATAAGTTCATAATATCATAACCAAAACGCCAAAAGATAAAGTCATAATGAGTTCGGGAGTACCAAAAAAATGCATAAGATAAATGATAAAACTTAAAGCTAAGGCTCCGGAAGAGGTGGTGGAGGAAAATGTGCGTAAAAGTGAGCATAGAAGGCTTTCTGCTGAGCTTGCATTTTAGCCTGCTGTGCAAGAATGGCATCCTGCTGAGCCTGGATCATGGCCTGCTTGACTGGACATTCTGAAGAGCAACACTAAGCCCATCAACTGAAGTCGTGAGAGAGTTAAAACGCCAGGTGAGTAAATTCTATTGATCCTCGAGAAGAAGATGAAGAGGTACTAATTGGCGGTGGATGCGAGAGTAATGGGACTTCTTCTTCGGCTTCTTCTTCATCCTCAAACGATAATGTGGAAGGACCTAAGGCAGAGTGGAACCCTTTAGTGTAAGCCACCCATTGTCCTTGAGTTTTAAAGATTTTCATACGCTTGAGGGTTTGAATATTGATTGTATCAGTGGGACGAAGTCTGATGACGGCTTCATCCTCAAGAGAGACGTTAAAGTGTTTGAATTTTTTTGTTAAAAGTGTTTGGAATAACGAGAAGTATGGATAAGTTTCATAAGACCTAAAGCAATTGTTGGGAAATCTAACTTTCGGCCAACGAGAAATGAATCGAGAATGAACAAATCAAAATAATTAACCTCATCTCGATGCCCTTTTCTAAGTAAGATAATATTTGCGATGATATTTTGTAATACTTTGCAAGGTAAAGTGAGTTGATTAGCACTAATTTTTGTGATGTTTTCAAAATCTTTCCCCGTCACACGACGACAAGTGTTACTTGGGTTATAACCTTCTAAGGTCGGGTGAGTTTTATGAACAAAAACTTGCGTATCACATGGTTCAAGCCTAAGAATTTCCCGAATAAGAGCTTTAGTAACGGTGATCCTTACATTTTTAATTAAACAAGAAATACTATCAGAACGTGGTATAATAACCATTTTTGTGTAAAAAGTTTTCATGAGTTGAGGATGAACATTTTCTTCCAACGAACATACCGAAATCCATCTCATATTTTCAAAGAATTCTTGAATGTGAAAAGCAGATGCTTCAACAGAAAAAGCTGAAAAATCAACATTTTTATATAGTAGAATGGGATATTTTTCAAATGGGTTCACCACCTCTTCGGGTTCAAAATCCGTTTCTTCGTCAGAGGAGGGTGTTGGAGGCCTATGTTCCATAGTTTTTGCCCTTTTTCCAGCTTGCTTTGTTCTCGACATTGTTTGAATTGAAGCAAAATGTTGAAAATCGAGAGTTAGGGCACAAATTTGGGGAAATGAGAAATTTGGAAAATAAATTCAAATCTATGAGGGAGAGATGAAGCGGGTTAATGGATTTTATGTTAATTTGTAACAAATTAGAGGAGTGGAAGAAGGAATTTGAGTGAAGAGTGGAGGAGAGTTCGAAGGAAAACGGAGAAGGTGGGAAAAATGAGAAGAAAAAGACCCTGTCGCGTTTTTTTAGAATCTGAAATTTCAGTGTATCGGACGTCCGGTAAGGCAGAAAAAAATTCTGTTGAACCAGATGATTTAGCGGACGCCTCCGTTCTAGTTGTCCAGTATGTATCGGACGCGTCAGATAAACTCGTCCGAAAAACCTTTTTTTTAAATAGAATTGAGAAATAAAAAAATAAAAAGGCATGAAAAAAATGATTTAATGCTTAATTCACTTCATTTTCGTCAAGATTACCTAAACATCTTCGAATATAAGAAAATCGATCATGCGCTAGAGGTTTTATAAAAATATCAGCTAATTGGTCTTCGGTCTTTATAAATTCTAATTCAATATTTTCTTTTTGGAGTATGATCACGAAGAAAATGATGTCGAATCTCAATATGCTTAGTTCGTGAATGTAAAACTGGATTTTTAGACAAATTTATGGCACTAGTATTATCACATAAAATAGGTATATGATCGTAAGTCAAATGATAATCACGTAAAGTTTGTTTCATCCAAAGTGTTTGTGCACAACAACTAGCGGCCGAGATATATTCTTCCCCAGCGGTGGATAGTGCAACGAAATTTTGTTTCTTACTAGACCAAGACACAAGTGCAAAGCCTAGAAAGTGACAATTTTCTCTAGTGCTTTTATGATCAACATTAGATCCGGTCCAATCGACATCCGAATAATTAATCAAGTCAATATGAGTGCCTTTTGGATACCAAAGCCCTAAAGTTCTCGTACCACTTAGATAACGAAAAATTCTTTTTACAGCCTTTAAGTGTGATTCTTTAGGATTAGATTGAAAGCCAGCACATAGGCAAACACTAAACATAATATCGGGCCTACTAGCAGTTAAATAAAGAAGGGATCTAATCATACCTCGATATTTTGTGACGTCCACGGATGTACCTTGCTCATCCTTATCAAACTTTAGAGATGTGCTCATTGGTGTGTTCATAGGCTTGATATCATGCATGTCAAATTTTTTAAGCATGTCTAATATGTATTTATTTTGATTTATGAAAATTTCTTCTTTCATTTGTTTAATTTGAAGGCCAAGAAATTTTTTTAATTCACCCATCATGCTCATTTCAAATTCTTTACTCATGCATTTTGAAAATTCTTCACAAAAATGAATATTCGTAGCGCCAAAGATAATATCGTCAACATAAATTTGAACAATGAGCATATCCTCTTTATGAGTTTTTATAAAAAGTGTAGTATCCGTTTTTCCAATCAAAAAATCATTTGAGAGAAGAAATTTACTCAACCTTTCGTACCAAGCTTAGGAACTTGTTTCAAATCGTAAACAGCTTTTCTAAATTTAAATACATGATCCGAACACTTGTGATCTTTAAAATCGAGAGGTTGCTCAACAAAAACTTCTTCTTGAATGAAACCATTTAAAAATGCATTTTTAACATCCATTTGATAAAGTGTAAACCTTTGTAACATGCAAATGCAAGAAGCATCCGAATGGATTCTAATCTTGCTACGGGTGCAAATGTTTCTTCAAAGTCAATATCTTCTTCTTGATTGTAACATTAGGCTACTAATCTAGCCTTATTACGCACAATTATTTCATTTTCATCTCTTTTGTTTCTAAAAACCCATTTTGTTCCAATAACGGTTTGATTTTTTGGTCTAGAGACTAAGTCCCAACAAGGTTTCTTTCAGATTGATTTAATTCTTCTTGCATTGCTAGAATCCAAAACTCATCAAACTCGGCTTCTTTGAAATTTTTAGATTTGATTTGAAAAATAAATGCACAACTATCGAAATAACTTTTATAAGAGGTTCTAGTAGTGATACCTTTTGATGGATCGCCAATTATTAGCTCTTTGAGATGAGATGGAACAAGCCTCTATTCTTTTGGTAATGAGGGATCACCTTGTTCTCCGGTTTGTCTTTCTTTATTTTCTTGAGCATTTGACTTTTCTATGTCTCCATTTAGTGCCTCCTTATTTCGGTCTTGATTTTTTATTTGTTCAAAAAAAGCTTCCAAACCTACACATCATCACTACCTTTCTCTCAATCAAATGAGTTAGTTTCATCAAAAGTAACATACATGGATTCTTCAACGACTAGAGTTCATTTGTTAAAAACTCTATATGCTTTGCTAGTCGATGAATATCCTAAGAAAATTCCAATATCTGATTTGGAGTCGAATTTTCCCAAATTGTCTTTTGTGTTCAAAATAAAATATTTACATCCAAAAACTTTGAAATAACTAATATTTGGAATTCTATTTTTCCAAAGTTCATAAGGAGTTTTAGTTTTCTTTTTGCTTACTATCACTCTATTGATAATGTAGCAAGCGGTATTAACGGCTTCGGTCCAAAAATATTTAGGCAAGTTATTTTCATTTAACATAATTCAAGCCATTTCTTGTAATGTACGATTCTTCCTTTCTACTATACCATTTTGTTGAGGTGTTCTAGGAGCCAAAAAATTATATTCATATCCATGTTCTTTACAAAAATCATCAAACCCAACATTATCAAATTCTCCACCATGGTCACTTCTAATAGTTGAAATAGAATAGCCTTTTTCGTTTTCAACTTTCTTACAAAAATGTTTAAAAGTTTTCAAAGTTTCTTCTTTTAAGCTAAAAAATATAACCCAAATAAATCTTGAAAAATTATCGACAATAACAAAAGTATAATGTTTACCTCCTAAACTAGCCGTTCTAGAAGGTCCAAAAAGATCCATATGGAGCAGTTATAAAGGTTTTGTAGTTGAAGTAAAAAGTTTTGGTTTAAAAAAGCTTTTTACTTGTTTTCCAAATTGACAAGCATCACAACTTTTATCTTTTTCAAATTTCAAATTTGGTAAACCTTTTACAAAACAATTTTTGAAAATTTTTGAAAGAAGATCCATGTTTACATGTATAAGTCTCCTATACCATAACCATGATTCCTCTTTCAAACAAAGTAAACATTTTTCATTATTTTCCAAATTCAATGTTTATAATATAAACATCTTTACTTCGACTTCCTATAAAAATCACCTCTTTAGATGTAGCGTCCTTAATAAGGCATTTGGTAGAATCGAATTTTGTGTTATAACCTTTGTCACATAATTAACTAATGCTTAATAAATTATGTTTAAAATTATCAACAAGTAAAACATTTTCAATAGAGGGGGATAAATGGGTACCAATGTTTCCAAGGCCTATTATTTTACCTTTGGCGTTATCTCCAAAAGTCACATGGCCTCTATCATTCTCTTGGAAGTTTGATAACAATGATCGGTCTCCGGTCATATGCTTCGAACATCCACTATTCAAAAACCATTTGCTTTTTGTTTTCTTTGGTACCTATAAATATAATTTAGGTTTTGATTTTTGGCACCCATTTAAACTTGGGTCCTTAGTAGTTAGTTTTTGCGAATTCTTTTATCCACTTGTATTTGTTTTCAAAGAAAAATTACTTTTTAGTTAAACAATTGAAGGCTACATGTCCACTTTTATTACAAAAATTACTGGAAGTATTTGAAACATTAACAAACATATTTTTAAGTGATTTTTCTTTTAGAGAGGGTTTATATCTAATTCCCCCTTTATCAAAAACGCACTTTTGACTACCAAGCATCAAATCAAAAAAAATTTTACCATCGGTAAATTTATGAATAATGTTTGTTAAGTTATTAATTTTCTCTTTCAAAGAAATGTTTTCTTTTAAGAGATTTTGATCAATATTTTCTTTTTGCTTTTTCGAAATCTTCTTAATCTCTTCTTTTAAAATAAAATTTTTCTTTTTAAAGATTGCATGATTCAAAGTAAGTTTTTCAAAATTTTCAAGCATTTCATCATATGAATTTGGAAGTTCATCATAAGAACACACCTCATTTTCGATTGCCATGAAGCACATATTTGCCACCTCATTACCATTCCCATTTTGTTCTTCATCGTCGCTATCATCCTATGAGACCTGGAGTGCCTTTTCCTTGAAATTTTTCTTTTTGTTGGAACATTCGATTCTTTTGTGACCCGGCTTATTACAGTCATAACAAATGATCTTTTTGCTCCTTTCTTCCCCCTTTTCTTCTTTCTTTTGGAATCTTTAATTATTACGAAAATCTCTACATTTTTTGACAAGAAGGACCAAATCATCAAGCTCTTCATCGCTCATATTTTCATTTGATGTTCCTTTTTCAATTACCGAATTTAATGCAATTTGTCGTTTAGGAGGCTTCTTTGATTCCTCCTTACTTTTTCTTGTTTTCTCCTTAACCTCAGCATTATTTAGCTCATAGGTCATTAATGTGCCATAGAGCTCTTCCAAATGATATGTATTTACATCCTTAGTATTCTCGATAAACATCCCCAATGGACTCCATTTCTCTGATAAGGACCTAAGCATTTTACTCACAAGTTCACCGTTAGTAAATTTTCGATCAAAACCTTTAAGACCATTTACAATATCGGTAAAACGAGTAATCATGTCAACAATAGGCTCATTTTGTTTCATAAAAAAATTTTCAAATTCTTTAACTAGCATATTTATCTTTATTTCCTTAACTTTACTTGTACCAACATGAGTAACTTCAAGAGCATGCCAAATATCATATGCTGAATCAGATGTACTAATTTGATTAAATTCATTTCTATCAAGTGCACAATAAAGTAGATTTTTAGCCTTGACATTTAATGATAGTTTTCTCTTATCTTCATCATCGTATTCTTCTCTAGATTTGGGGAGAGTTTGGTCCGGTCTTCCATCTACTTTAATAGTCTTAGTGGGAGCATATGGACCATATTCTATAACTTCCCAAATATTGTAATCAATAGATTGAACATATATCATCATCATAGTCTTCCAATAGTTATAATGTGTACCATCAAAGAAAGGAGGCTGGTTTGTAGAGTGTCCCTCACTATTTTGAAAAACTTGGTCAGCCATTACTCAAGATTATAGAATCTTAAAAAAAAAAAAAAAAGGGAGTACCAAGCTCTGACACCAATTAAAAGCCTAAGAACAACTAACCAAGAGGAGGGTGAATTGGTTATTTGAAACTTTTTTGAAAATAAATGCAAATTTAAGCAAATAACTATGAATAAACAAGATAACACAAAAGTAATAAGAGGAAGGGAAAAAAGAGTGCAAACGATGTAATAAGGAGGTTCGATCCAATCACGATCTACGTCCCCCGTTACCAAGTTCTCCGTCACGAGCAATGCCTTTTTCACTATATTGATTGACTTATGGTGCAATCCAACCTTCTTACAACATTTTCGATGACTTACAAGTAAGGAGCACCGTTCCTTTACAATGTTGAAATTTTCGGGACTTCAACTCGACCCTCAAGTTTGAAAAATGAGAAGTATACAAGTGAAGACTTCTCTTGCAATAAATGATATAATTGAAGTTGAATACAACAAGAGAAGATGACTAACACTTTAGTAGATAACAATGATTGAAGTTCAAGTATTAGATAAGAAAAACAATTTGATAAAAATGATTTCCAAAAGTTGAATCAATCAAAGGTTTTTCTAATATAAATAAGTTGAAGAAATAGATATATATAAAGATGATTGAATAGATAGATTAGTAATATCTCACTTTAAATTCTCATAAAAGTCTTACATTGAATGCAAAATGATCTAGTATTTATAGCAGCAAAACGGTCAAAAGTTTTGTTCTACCGGACGTCCGCTATCTTACCAGACGGTCAAGTAACCATTTTTTGTTCAGAAGTTAGAACGTTCGATTTCTTGACCGTTGGACAAACCTATCACCTATCATACCGGACGTCCGCTAGAATTACCAGACTCGTTCGCTAGACCTACCGGATGCGTCCTCTAGATCAGCACGTGTTTGGAAATTTTCCTTCTTGATATAACAAGATGTAAATTCATGAATGATGTTTCTAACATGTTTTATGGACTTTTTGACATTTGTAAAAGTATATAATAGGTTTATGCTTTTCTTTATGCAAAAATCGTGTTTGTCGTGCGATGAAACGTTTCTTGGGCTTCAAATGACGTATATGCCAAATACTAAAGTGTTTTACCTTAACATTTGAAATCAAGGTGTCTAAATTTATTTTCTTCTAATTTCTTCTTTGTATGAAGTGATTGTTGTCTTGATGTGTAGCTTGGTTTCTACTTTGTCTAATTTTACGAGATCTCCGAAAGCATCCTTGTGTCCACGCTTGTCATAAAATTCTATAATCATTCAAATAGAATTGTTAAATAAAACTTGTTTGTTATAATCAAAACGAGAAGTCAACCGTAGGTCAACATATATTACATATTTGCAAGTCAAGGTACCAATAAAAATAGGAGGAATAGATCTTTCAGTATCATGTTATACAGATAAAAGTATGGATATAAAGCCTCATATACTTTTAGGAGTGAGTTTTCTAAATGGATTAGAAAATTATAGTATAAAAAGTGAAGGATTATATATAATCCATCATAGATAAACTATATTATGCAAAAAGAATTAAATGAATAATCAGAAAAGTTTTTCATTGACTTTATATATACAAGTTACTATTGTAGAAACAAACATAATAACTTGTGATTTAATAAACACAGGAAGTGATATAATAATATTTAAAAGTTTTCTAATAACGTCATGAAATAATCATAGTAACATAAAAAAAACTGGAGTCACAGGAGAAAGTACCAAAATAATAAATAATGCTGATAAAGTTAGTATAATTCTTGGAAGTAAACAAGTTACAATAAATAAAATTTATAAATATGATAAATTAGAGTATGATATATTATTAGGAAATGACTTTATACAGCAATTTAATATTGTAAACAAAGTAATTATATGATAATGTTACAAACACCTTGTGGACGCTTATTAAAAATTTCAAGAGAATTTAAACCTTATAGAGTTTAGTCAGCCCAACGTGGTGATAAATGGGAGACAAAACCAATCATATTTAATGAAATAAAAAATAAAATAATATTGTATAAAAAAATTTAGAAACGGGAATAAAAATAAATATAGAAAAAATTATTGAACAATTAGATAAAGTTTATGGAGAAAATTTATTGTTATTTTGGAAACCACATCACCCTAAAGCCAAGACAGAATTTAACAGAAAATATTATAATAAGAGTCAGACCATTGATGTATACTATAGAAGATACACAAGAATTCAAAAATCAGGTAAAAGAATTTTTAGAACAAAAATTTATTAGACTAAGTAATGGACTTTATAGTAGTCCAGCATTTATGAGCATGAAACATTCTGAACAAGTTAGAGGAAAAGTTAGAATAGTTATAAATTATAAAGAATTAAATAAATATACTAAATTTGATGGATATTTTTTACCAAATAAAAAAGTTTTAATAAATCTTGCAAAAAGAAAACAATATTATTCTAAACTCAACTGTAAATCGGGATTTTGGCAAATAAAAATGGAAGAATATAGTATACAATATATTGCATTTAGTACACCTCAAGGAAAATATGAATGGTGAGTAATGCCATTTGGATTAGAAAATGCACCACAAATATATCAAAGAAAAATGGATAATATATTTAAAAAGTTTAATGAATTTATAATTGTTTATATAGATGATATACTGATACGTTCTAACAGTAAAGAAGGACATAGGAATCATTTAATCTAATTCATAAATGAATGTAAAAAAAAAGAAGAAATTGTACTTTCTAAAAAGAAATCTATAATAGAAAAATAAGAGATAAATTTTGATTATCAATAGATAAAAGAAGAATAAAATTGCAAACTCATATATCTAAAAAAATAGAAAGTTTTTCAAATAAATTAGAATCCAAAGAACAAATACACAAATTTTTAGGATGTTTAAATTATGCAGAAGGATTTATTGAAAATCTTTCTAAGAAAATGCATAAAATACAAATTTTATTTAGAAAAATAAATACTAAAGGATGGAATGAAGAACATATAGAAATAGTTAAATCATTAAAAGAAGAATATAAAAATTTATCAAAATTAAGATTATCGGATGAAAAAAGATAATTTAATTGTTAATATTGATGTCTCAGATAAATATTGGGCAGCAATATTAAGAACAGATTTAAATGAGATTTGTAGATATTCAAGTGAAACTTTTAATCAAGCAGAAATAAATTATACCACTTATGAGAAGGAATTACTAGCAATTATTAGATGGATTAAAACTTTTTCATTATTCTTACTATCCAAGAAATTTACTGTTGAGACTGATAATTCTCAAGTTGTAGGATTAGTCAGGAATAAACTACTATTAGAATCTCAATACAGAAGGCTCCATAGATGGCAAGCTTATTTAGTATTTTATAATTTTGATATAGTTCATATTAAAGGAGTTAATAATTTTCTTGCGGATTTTTTTAGCAGAAACATAGAATTTGCTGATGGATAAAGCTAAGGTCATGGAGTTATACCAATCTATCCTACATATACAAAAATTGACAAATTTTCTTAAAGAAGAATATGAAAATATAAATGCTGGAGCAACACAGATCTCAGAGATGTTCAACTCAAATATAAAAATATTGTTGAATATCACTATTGAGCATCATAAAGAGGCCATAGAACTCAAAAATCAAGTTGATGTTATTGCAGCACAACTAAAAGATATATTATTTGAGACAGATATATCGAAGAGTTTAGAAATAAAATTTTCAAATAAATACAAAATAGGGACAGCTGGAAGCAATAGTGGACTCAGACCTAAAAATATACCAACTAATAAAAAAGAAAATTCTATTTTAGTAACACCAACAAAAAAAGTGATGATACATGAAGATAAAAAAGATTTCAAAACAATCAACATCATAGACTAGGATGATACAATCCCTTTAAATCCAAAAGAAGAAGAGTATGCAAAAATAGTTAGAATTGCTTATGATATTAAAATAAGTGATTCATATTTCATCTCTCCGAGAAATAATGTTTATCCCAGAATAACAGCAATGGAAGGAGGAGACCATTTACTTATAAAGATTATGGCAGACTATGGATTTATGGATTTGATATATCCAGGAAAAGATTTGATTGAAATTTCGAAATTTGACGACATATTCATAAAAGAAGTATCAAGATTTGTCAAGGGACGAAGAATATATTTGAAATTTTATTCAATAAATCCTAAATACGTTGGAGTTATTTATTATCCAGTTGAACATATAATATCAATTGGGTATGTAGCAGCCAACTTCCAAATAAATGTAGTGGAAAATGATAGAAATGTTTCAATAGTGACAAAATCATGGAGCATACATAGAAGAGCACTTGGAATTAAAGCTATATACAATATTACTAAAAATTTATTTGATAAAAAATTTTTATACTTGTGCCAATATGAAAACTGGATGCTGGTATCAAATGGAGGACATGGAAAATCAGAAATCTTGAAAGATTACATTAAAAGATTCAAAATACAACAATTTTCAGGATGTCCTACTACTATAAAAGAATTCTGCCCCAATTGCATGTAAAGACATAAAAGATAAATGACAATAATAGAGAAATATGCTTTTTGGATAAAAAAAGATGAAAAAACATGTGGAGATAAAGAAAAAGGAGGACAATATTGGGAGCTCCTTTAATCAGATGTTGCATGTGAAGATGTAGGTTCAAGTAGAACATTAATAGAAAGGCAAGTGTGCCTTTACTGATATATTGAATGATGTAATAGATCAATAATAGAGCCTCATATATTTTTGTATAAATAGAAGCATTGTAATAGATAGAAGACATCTTGAAATCTCGAATTGTAATTAATAGCCACCTTAAGTTATCCTCAGTCCGAAAAACCAATTTTTCTGAAAATCCTTGTAAACCAAATATAATTCTTGTAAAAATTCTGATAGAAATAAAATTTCAATATTTTGATATCAATATGAGTTTTTAAATCTTTATTCTCATAGATTCTTGAAAGATCTAATAAGAAGTTTACTTCTTGTTTTAGCAAAAAGAAAGTTTTTCTTTAATAGAAGTCTAGAATTTTATTCTTTAGAATTGATACAGTGAGAGCAAGAAACTAAAATAGTAAAGATTTTGTAAAGGCAGGAGGCCGTTGAAGGAAGCAGTTTTCATATTCAGAGCTCAAAGGTCACTCGGTTCTAAGATTAAAGATCCAGATCAAACCTAAGGTAAAACTATTAAATTTTTGCTAAAATTAGAATGAATCTTTTTAGATCTTAGAGAATCAAAGGGATTAATTGCCTGATTTGATGATTATTTATATGACTAAATGCCAGGATATACAATTAAAGGATTATATAATTTATTAGAAAGATTGTTAGAAAAAATAAAAAATATTTATTCCCAATTAGAAAATATGAATGCATCTTCTGAAGAATATAATATATTAAATAATAAATATGAACAATATGTTACAGATTATTCCAATTTATTAGATCATAGAATGAAATTATATTAAAAAATTCAAAATAGAATATAGTTTAAAAAGATTGAGATATATGTTGCAATATAAAATGAATCATTTCATTAAGAGTAATATACACCTTTCCATGAAAATGAATAGTAATAGGCCAAATAGAAAAATCTCCCTATTACAGTTGATATTGTCTACTTTAATTTCTTGATTTAACCAGAGGAATTCGTCATTAAGGTTTAGCTAAGTAACATTACTTTATTTATATTTAATTTATGTCCAAATAAGACTTAAAAATATATTAAATACATCCATAAAATTTATAGAAAAACTGGCTCGATAAAAAGAAGGATAATTTGATCTTTAACACTAGTTAAGAGGATATATCCTTTATTTAAAATTAGATTACAAGATTGCGTAAATTCAAATTAAGCCCTTGTTTGAGTCCCATTTTTGTGAAGAAAATGAATTTTTAAATAGTGTATTGATGGGAAATGTGCGGTTAAAAAATAAGGAAATTTTTTTTATTTGCGTATAATATTATTTTAATGAAAAATGTGTGGTTGAAATGATATCAAATCACTGTTGAAAAATATATTTTGGTTGAAAAATGAGGCTCAAACAAGGGCTAAATAACACAATAACATTATTTAGGTATGGAACTAAGACACACCACACTTAGCACGCAAATTAATATGCATTGCCAGAATTTTTTACCACCTTGGATGACATAATGGCGCATGGCATTACATTATCGAACTGTTTAAAAATAATCAACACTGTCGTCCAATCATTTTTTTTGCCAAAAACAATTGGCAAAAGGGCATAATTCTACTAACCAATAGAAGGAATCCTAGTAACAATTTCATTGTTATCAATCCAAATCAGCACCATTTATATTTATAGGTTGTGATTCTTCAAGGATTGCAGTGAAGACATTAGGATTCTCAATTTCAATGGTTGTTGTCGCTATCAATACATTAACACCTACGAGTTCTGGCCAAAAGCTCTTACATACATAAGCAATAAAATCAAACTTGTATAAACATTTCAAACTAAATCAAGAGCACGTATAATACATTTAATTGACACGACTTCAGACAATTAAAGATAAAATAAACACATGACAAAATCCTATTCAATTTCGTGTACCAAATTACATATTGTAAATGCACTAGGTAGCTCGAATGAATTCAATATTTGCATCCAGGGTAGTAAGTTGATACCTAAGATTTCGACTGACATGCTTAGCGTATTTTCTTACAATTCGATGTCCTTAAGGTTGATTTTTATTTACCTGCAAATGCAAAATGGGTTTATTGGCAACCATTTGATCGCTTCTTGAATTTGTTTAATAGATAAACACATTTGATTAAGGTTGGTGAAACCACGAAAGAAATGTGATCTAATTATTTTATTTGCACGATTTAGTTAAGAATTATTTAATTGGTCTTTACAAAGAGTTGACAAGTGAAAATTACGCAATTGATTAAAAATAACTAAATGATCATGATTTGCTGTATAATAGTTGTCGAATCTCGGGCACGTTGTTGAGCAAGACACGAAGCAAAGTTCCAGATTTACGTGAAATTTTTATTTTTATTTTTTTTTTCGTTTTCTTAATAAAAATACATAAACTTTGAGCAAGTGTTTGACGGAAAAGATTGAATGATTTTAAAAATATGACAATCATCTATTTTATTTTGTTTATCACTATCTAAACTTATATATAATTTTTTCATCAATTACATGATTATTATTTATAACTTTTAGTATAAGTTGACATTTATATCTAGCATTTCTATATAATTATAAGAAAAATGCTGGAGGTACAGGGGCCTAGTTCACAGGCCCCTGCCAAATATGAGAGAAGGTGGGGCGGGCCCCACCATTTTTTTATAATTGTTGTGGGGCCTGACCCCCTATAGTGAGGAGTCTGTCACTCCCTGTGAACCGAGCTCCTGTACATGGAGCTCGGTTCTAATTATAATCATCATCCGTAGCATTGATATGTGAATTCAACATCATTTCGTATATTGAGAAATTATAAGTTGTTGAATATATAAATTAATAGAAATAAGTAGTCAATAAGTGATAGTAATTATGGGAAACACCACTTGAGCAACCCCCGGACAATCAGGAGGTTGTGTGGCACCAAGGGATTGTTCAACAAGAAGCGCCCCATTAATTATAGATCATAAGCCTCTGATCTTAAAAGTATCTTGCGATTATAATTTAAATCAATGAAGCACGAATAGACATTAAAATAGTTTGAAATATACTACATTATAGCAAAATAGGTGACGTGGACGTAGGCTACTAGATATTGATTTAGATACCACGCTTTGGGAACCTAAGAGTTTTTTCATATGTACAAAATTTATTTCACAGAATGTATACAGAAATCTCATATGAATGTAAGTCCCTTATGAATAAAAAGTGCCAAAAAAAATCCACCCCACCCCCTGATGTGAGAGATTTGTATATTTCTTCTAAAATTAGAATCTGTACACCTAGCATCTCTGGGGCACCTAAACCTATTTCATGGAAGGGTTTGTTACAGATGACGCATCAACAAAAAATAAATAGATAAATGAAGTAATGATATTAAGCCCATATTTGATAGCAATTAAAATTTAGATTGTAATTTAAATCAAAATCAATAATTAATATTAAACACATATTTTGTGAGACCTACAAATTATGAATTGTACATTTCATCAACTTTTTATCAAAATCTATTAAAAATATAATTTTAATCTACTCCAAATAGGGCATTTATAGCCTTTAATTCAGTAGCAATACTTTATCATGCAAAAACAATATTGAGAGCATCTGGAATGCGTTACGTAATTGTCATCTGGATCGTCCTCCAAAAGTTCCGCTTAAGGTCCTACTAAGGGAAGGCCAGGGTCATGGAGAAAATGCCCTGAGTAGCACCAGAGGAAAAAAGATGGTCAACTCTATATTTACCATCTAAGGCACGCCAATGCCCAAAATAATAATAATAATAATAATAATAATAATAATAATAATAATAATAATAATAATAATAATAAAAATAAATAAATAATGGCTTGTGTCTTTCTATTTGAAACGTGGTACATTGTTATGAAGTTCAGTCCAACAAAATGTTCAACTATTGATAAAATCTAAGAAGAAAATAAATCCAACAAGAATTAACCATAGTGCGAACCCAGCAATGAACATAGCTTTCTTTGCTCATGAACAAGATATTATTGATTTACATTATCTATGATTTTGAAAATTAAATTGTTGATATAAATTTGAAAAATATGAATAAAGTTTCTATAATTTTTCTGGCTTGTGTCTTTCTATTTGAAACGTGGTACATTGTTATGAAGTTCAGTCCAACAAAATGTTCAACTATTGATAAAATCTAAGAAGAAAATAAATCCAACAAGAATTAACCATAGTGCGAACCCAGCAATGAACATAGCTTTCTTTGCTCATGAACAAGATATTATTGATTTACATTATCTATGATTTTGAAAATTAAATTGTTGATATAAATTTGAAAAATATGAATAAAGTTTCTATAATTTTTCATGGTATACGTGTGTGTTTGTGTGAGTATTGCTCTAGAATAATTTAAATAAATTAAAAAAATTTTAAAAAAAATATTATATGACTTAACGTTATCTTATTTATATGGAAAAAAATCACATTTCAGGTGTTGTATTTACCCCAATTCAAAAATCATATAAATAGTTTGAAAATTCAAAAATCAAGTATGCATTTAATTAACTAAAAATATTTATTACATAAAGATAATAAAGTCACAGTTACATAATTAATGATCATAGATTATTATAGGTTGCATATTTATTTACTGGTCACATATAATCAAATTAATTGGTCACAAATTAGTTCATGGTCACAAATTAAAAATTTTGTAGATTACATATTATTTTGAGGTCACAAATCATTCAAATTACGTGTCACATTTTATCTATAAATCACATAAGTCACATTTTATTGGTCACAAATTATTTTTTATTCACAGACATCTAATATTTAGTCACAAATCAGTGAAATAGTTGCTCACAGGTGCCTAATTGTTGGTCACAGACACTCCACCAGTCACCGTCATCTCCATCGCAACAACCACCACCACCACTATCAACAACGACACAACAATAGTTGGGCACCACCGCCTCCAAAATCACCATCACTTCATCAACATGAGTATCACCGCCTCCTGCAACCACCATCATGAGCATCACGATGCCGTAACACCTCTACACCACCATCCACATGGAACTCAAGCTCTTATTAGTTTCAAGCGTTTCAAACTTCCCATCCGAGCTAGAAATAAGGCTTTCTTTCCCTTGTGAAATTATATTGGCAGTCGATTTGAGCACCCCATCAAGGACCTATCCAACGGATTTTAGCAAATCTTGAGTAGACGACGCACCAGACTCGAGCTAAGTCGGAAGTTCCTTCACAAGGCAACTAGCGACTTCTCAGATGACCTCTGACTCCTTCCTGAGACCCGATCCGAATTTCCTAAGATCTCGCCTGTATGTCTCTAGCATCGACTCGGATTGGGTCACAAAAGCCTTGATCAGACCCCCAAAACTCCACCCACTACCACCATCACCCGATGAATCAGATGGGCTTTTGGGTGGCAGGTCTGTGTGAGCTGGATCCTAACTGACATCATCCGAATCCTTATTCCTCTACATTAGGGATTCGAATTCTGGGTAATGGGCGGTTTTCGCGTTTTGGAGGATCTGAATCCTCTGATATAATGGATTTGAAGAAATTCATAGTGCTGAGTAAAAATGAATTGAAGGATCGAGCATTGAGTTTTCTAGTTACCGAATGAATCTATCATGAAGAATGATTTTCAGTTCATACATATTGCAGGAACAAGCTAGCTGACCACGAGAAGAGAGAAGGAAGAGGATTATGAAATTTTGAAAATGGGTGAAATGATTAGGGATTTTAATTGAATTGGATGAGTTAATTATATATAGTACTTGATTTTTGCATAAATAAACTTCACCTCTGAATTTTGAATTTGAAAGTTGTAGCACATGGTTTTCTGTAATTTTCTCTATTTACGTTATCTCAACTGTTGGACCGGGCGGTTCAACAGGAAAAATTGGGAACCGATCCAAAGTCCGATCCAATTGAAACCTAAAAACCTTATATTGAAAAATCGATACGAAACTGGTAAATTGGTGGCAAACCCGGTAAACCGATGGCCTAGACACAGTTCTACCGATTTTAACAACTAATTTTTTGAACCAAAAACAAGCACAAACTCAACCTTTCTAGTTTTTTCTCAAAGAATTAATCCCAGTGTACAGACAATTAATTCACAGGGGCTTGCCAGACACCTCACTATAGCAGCGGGCCCCACACGTAAAAAAATTGCAGTGGGCTCAACCATTTGAGTACCCTAACGGGACCTGTACGCCAAGCTTGTTTCTTTCTCAAAACATCCATCCACTTGCCATCTTAAATACAGGCCTAGCTCACTCAAATACACAGAGACACACATTGTATAAACTGTATGTATACAACCTAATGGCTGCAACCTTTCACAACTGAAAGCCTTCAAAGACCTCAACAGCGCAAATGCACCCTGCAATGTCCTGACCCTTGAGCCTTCCTCTAATTTCAAGGCCTAAACCTACTTTCATATGTTGGGAAATTTGCTTAAACATGCACAGCGGAAATAAACAGTTTCAATTCCCACCAAGATTCAACTTTATATTTAGATAAGAACTGTGATGAGAAATAAACATTTTTCTTGATTTTGTAAACTCCTCTGCGTTGTCCTTTTCCAGCAACTTGAATCTGACTCCCAGAACTGTCCAATTGTCCAGCCTCCAATAAAATCCACACAGAGAATAGACTACAACTGTTAGGGTTTTCCTCTTGTGCCAGCAGGAATTATGAAAAACCTTATGGATCTTAAACCCTAATCATGTATTTATATAAACCCAAACAGCCTCGATCCGGTCCAATATTTAATTAATTCATTTAATTAAATCTGATCCCTGAATTAATTAATCCATATTATTTTGATATAATCAAAACTGATAAATTAAACACCCTTTTAATTTATCACAAATTTGCACTCGCCGTTCCAGATTGACATCTAGCAATGTATCAGGACAACACATGTGACGGAAAATATCACGTGATATGACAAAACAAAAACTGTTCGTTTACCATGAAATTATAATTCTTTCGTCAATATGATCCGATCAACTACGAGATATGGAAGTGTGTCAACCTCGATTATCGATCATATCTTTTATTCTACTATTAAGCTAATATAAATCGAAAACTCCTTTTCGACTTATATATATACCTTGGCCAATGATTTCGTTATTGACTTAATTGAACGAAATGCAGATCACAATCTTTTACTATCTAAGAGTGACGAATCCTCTATTGGTCATTCACAACTTTCATATGGTTCTTGACATACCCGAACAATGTCGTATTAGTTGCCCTTGACAGAGCAACATCCTACACCGTCAAAGCATGACTATCTTCATACAAGGCATTATGATGACCTCAAGTCATATGACCAATTCCACTACCGAATGTTAGATATTAACCATTGACACTCAGATAGTTATCCATGTGGAATTTCTTGGTGAGTCTCCAATATTTTATTCTATAACAAAATATCCACGCATTCTTTTAAGTGTCACCATACTTTAGCTTGTGAGATCAGCTACTCACTTCACAAGTAGGAAATGTCACACGTGATGGTCTATCTGTATTAAAGATATTTGTATCTCGTTATTACTTACAACCACGGTTTATTCAAGATCCAATCATACGTAATTTGTATCTCACAATCATAACTCCTTGTGATTAACAAATCACTTAAACTTGGATCTTCGAACTCTATTATTTAATATTATTTATCACAAAATTAATTTAAATAAATAATAGATCTTGCCAAAATTAAATGCATTAAATATATTAAAAGTGTTTACAACCTAAATCGATTGGATCTACGGTATAACACTTACATCATATGGTTGAAATAGCTCGCATAATTTAATGTATTTTGGTCATATGAATTGGGATTAGTAATAGGATCGGATCTTGATTAGAATAGATTTAATTTGTTTTGAAAAAGAGAATTAAATATACTAGTGTTGTCGATTGTCACGAAAGCATAAAATTGATTATATTGCGAATTAAGAATTAAAATGATTGGTAATGGGGGATTCAAAATCTAATACGATCATTCACATATTTGACAAAACATTTTTTTATTGCTTCCTTAGTTTAGATTTAGTTTAAATACAACAAAATCACATCTTTTGTATCATGAACATCGAATTTAATAGTAACTAGTAAATTAGAATTAAACATTATTCCTCGTGGGACAATAAATTACAACTCACTTTATTATTATTTGTCAACAATCTCGTACGCTTGCAGGTTTCTTGCAAATAGCAACCATTTGATTGCTCCTTAAATTTGTTTCATAGATAAACACATTTGATTAAGATTGGTGAAACCATGAAACAAATGTGATCTAATTATTTTATTTGCACGATTTAGTTAAGAATTATTTAATTAGTCTTTACAAAGAGTTGACAAGTGAAAATTACGAAATTGATTAACAATAACTAAATGATCATGATTTGTTGTATAATAGTTTTCAAATCTGGGGCACTTTGGAGTAAGACACGAAGCAAAGTTCCAGATTTACGGGAACTTATTCTTTTTTTCTTTTTTTCGTTTTTCATAATAAAAATACATAAAAGTGGCCATCAGTTACTAATTCGGAATGAGGATGGTGTTATATTATGGTTTAGTAGTAGTCCTACTTTTTTTTTCTTTGCAGTTTGCAATGATTTAAAATTAATAATATATGTTATTACTTGTTTAAAAAAAAAAAAAAGTATTGCAAGTAAAATGAGCTCTGTACCATATGAATAGATCACAGGCTTCATCGATTTCCTAGATTTTTTGCTTTCTCAACAACTATTTTGTATTGACACGAAATAGGGAAGTGAAGACTTCAACAATAATTTGATAAGTATGTATGCAATTTGTTGAGAAGATGACACGATCTCGTGAATAGAATATCATTGATCTTTCTTCCAAAAAAAATTATAATCTAATCAAGTAACTCAAACTGGGTTATAAGTAAAAGAATAAAATCTAAAATTGACCTCGACCAGGAGAAGCAACAAAATAAAAGGAATAAGAAAACCTTTTCAGATAAGGATCGATAAAGCAGCCATTGCTTGATCTCAATTGATAAAATAAAGAAAATTATTAAAAATAGTTATAGTCAATAGTCAAACATCGTATTCAACATTCGTCGAGTATGAGATCTCGCTCTCAACTCTAATTAGAACAAACAAACAAAATTCATGTTAGCGTACTCAAAGGGTTTGCAATAATTCAAGTTAAAGCATACTTTTTCTCGTCTTTGTTACATAAATGAGGAGTTATTCGTCATATTTGTATTTTCCTACAATTTCCTTTATATCTATTGGTCAAACTCAAAAGGGTTACCGATAAATGCGAGTTTAAAATTGTGTTTTACATCATCAATAACAATAAGTTGAGCCTTATTCTAGATAGATTGAAATAGGCTGATATGAAAACGACATTATTACGGTACCAAACAAAGATACATCATACTAGTACACACATTTGAGGAGTTTGACCTCCTGTTGGAACCCTAACCAATATGAGGAACCGTAATAGAAATTTCAATGTCATCAACATAAACCCACACGCTATCACATCGAAAGTCAGGGATGATGCTTGATCCCAATGGCACAATTATAGCTGTGACTAAAGAATTCTCCCTTTCAATAATTTCCACAGCAGTCACTCCAAGCACACCTAGGAGTTTCGGTAATGAATTCTTATCTATATAGGCAACAAATAGAAGTTTCATTAACATCTCACACTATATAAAGGGAATTAGATATGGTAATGAGGTAAAGAGATGTAATAAAATCTAGAGGAAATTGCAGAGGATGTCAATTTTTCTCAAGACATTTACAAAAATGTCCCTTTTTTTTTTTTTTTTAATACATTGCAAGAATGTCGATTTAAGATATATTTGCCTTTGAAGATAATTTCAAATTCCCTACATGTCATAATTAAATGAGATTTGACCCAATGGAAGAAATTGTACAAAAATCTTTTCAATGTCAAGGATGAAAAGTTGGAAGAAAAAAAAAAAAAAAAAGAGATGAATCTTATTTTTCCATTCAAACAACCCCCATTCAAACAACCATAACTCTCTCTCTCTCTCATTTCTCTCATTACGGGCTTTAATTCAAGAGAGAAAAATCTTTTTTTTTTTACTCAATTTTTGTAATATTTTTATTTGTAAAGGGTTTATGAGATGTGAAAAAATGGAGCTTCTTGCTGGGTTTAAAATAAGAGTTGCAGCTTGGATTAGAAAGAGGTAAAAATCCTTTTAATATCCTGTAATTTTTTTTGGATGTTTTGAATAATTTTTTGTTGTGTTATGGTTGGAAATGTTTTTCCCTACTTTCTGCAATTTCATACCATAAATTATAATTTTCTCTTTTGTATACATCTTCTATTAATGATGCATATATGCACACGTTACACGTGCCAACACTAATGTTGATGGAAAAAATTATCTAGGGTTCCAGTTTAATATTTATCCTCTTTCTTTGCTTTAAAAATTCAAATTTCAAGTATTTTGGAAGTTCCAATATTGGGTGAAAATTTGAATTGACACTTGACATATCTTTCGTTTTAATGTTTTTGGTACTTGTGTAATGTGGAAATAACATTGCTATCACTTGGAATTCATTTGTTGTGGACGGTACTCGTATTTGGGTTGAACTCTTGCTAGACAGTTGATAGCATACCTGTGGTTTAATATTTTGTTATGCTTGAATATGGAGTGAAATAATTTTCAATAATACCTATTTGCTTAGAGGTGAAAAGTAGATTTCTCGATAGTTCATTTGTCGACAGTTCACTAATGTAGAGAAATGCCATCGCGCCTTCCCGACAGTTAGCCTCAGTAATTCTCGACAGATGAACTGTCAAGAACGACAGTTCAGTCCTTCCCTCCGCTCAGTTCCACAAATCAAACTTTGGTTCATTCTAACATTGTACGTGTGTTTTGCATGAACATATATGAAATGCTATGATCTCATGATTTTTTGATTGATTTGTCCGTATGTGGTTATATTTTTTCCATCTGAACGTCTCACATGTGACTGATTTGTCCATATGTGGTTATATTTTTGTGCTTCACGTTTTTATTTGTATAACGATGCCACCGCCGTCACGATTCATTCTTCATAATTTTTGGATCACATGCAATTCAAATCTATTTTTGTGGAAGTTGCTTGTTTGAAAAATATGGATGAATTCAGATTACGATAAATTGCATAGAACAAGTGAGTTATATTATGTATTGTGATCGGATTGTTTTTACACACAAGGTGAACATTATTGCATTTTTTCACATTGTTTTCTACGTGCTTTATCTTGGAATACTAATTTTATCAATGTATGATGACATATGAGCAGATTCATACTCATGACTTGAATGATCCTCAAAGTGTTGGTGTATACATTCTTGTTATAATTGGAGGTGGAACCAATTGATTTCGTTATCAAAGAAAGAGCAACCTTCACAACAGTCTACTTCTGATGACTGTGGCAACTGCACGGAAGACCATTTTATTTTCTATTTATGTATATAATTTTGCATTCGTTGGTTCTATTTATGTGATATTGACGGAGGAAACTGTTTGTGTTTTGTACAGAAGATATTTATAGTAAGAAATAGTAGATAGTAAAGAGTAGTAGATTGTTTTTTAAGTAGGGTCATGAATCTACTCCACAGTACAAAACAATAGTCACATCATGTTCGGTACTTGAGCAAGGTTGTGTACATAAAAATGGTTTTTGGTGCATTTTATAACTTCTTGCTTTCGAAACTCGTTTGATTTATCGATTAAAACTGGTATCTAATTGAAAATAAGTATGATTGAAATGAATATTATGATTCATTTCAATCGAAAATGTTCATGAATCATAGTAATATCACTGGACATCATTTTCTTGCAAAACATAATGAGCACTTCTTTGTTTGCATTAAAATATTGTGCGTACCATGTTTCAATCGAGATGAAATGGTACACATGATTTAATGTACACAATTTTCATAAATGATAGACCAAGTGTGAGTGATACAAGCACACTTAGACTTTAAAAGTATCACACTAATTGTCTTTCAAATTCAATTTGAGATGTGATGAAAATAAGTCTCCATCGTCGCATATTTCGGTTGAAGGTATATTCAAGTTAAAGACCTTGAACTTTAATTCAATTTGAGTGTGGGGATCAAGAATATCAAGTTTGTCCTTCAACATTAACAAAAGTCTGGTTATGGTATTACTTGTCGGAACCAGAATGTAAGTGGTTTTGTCCCTCTCCACTTCTATTCGTCATCTGCATGAACAAACTTTCCCCCATGCGACGTGGTGAATCTTAAATGATTATTCATACCTGAAATGTTGGGATCGCAATGATAAGAATTCTACAGAATCAATGTATTGATATTTAATAACATGAAAGTGGCACTGCATAATACATAAATCCATACAGTAGTAAAAGGTCAAATCATGGCTTTCCATCATTTTTAAGTGTTCACAGTAAAACTATATATCCCGACAATTTGTAAATGTCGGGTTCGACATTTCAAACGTCTAACCCGACGGTTTGTAAATGTCAAATTCAACAGTTGAACCGTCGAAAATGTCGAGAAGCAGACGACAGTGGGCGGAACAGATTCTTCAGCACAACACATTAAGTGTGATCATTAGTATTAAGTTAGATGAAAAAGATCAGGTTGGCTTTGTCATTGAAGAGATATTTAATGAAAACATTATTTGGTTTGAATGGAAGAAAGTACTCAAAACCTTAATGATAATAATCACATTTGTGAATGATTCAAAAATAAAGAAATCAATGAATAATAGTTTCAAAAATTTTAAATAAATATGTTCAAGTTGTATTTAATATTTACAAAACAGTAAACTAAAAAAGGAAAACATAAATATTTTCTAATAGCTAACTTCTCAAAATGGATTATGGATGCAAGAGAAAAATCTTCTTGATCGATGAAAATGAAGAAGATGAGAAAAATTAGGATTTGTAAGGGAAGAAGATATATTTGTTTATGTTTCATTTTTAATTTCTTTTATCCTTTTTTTATTAACACAAATTCATATTAATCAATATAATACACATTTATCCATATTTTTTACATATAAAATAAATCATCACATCAACATAATCAATTCCTTCAAATCAAGCATTAAATGCTAATGAAAATGTGTCATTAAGGGTAAATTGGACATTTCACACAAAAATTGACATTTTTGCTCACATAAAGTGAGAATGACAACTTTTGGGGATCTTGTTAATTTTGTGACATTTTTTAAAATTTCCCTAAAATCTATTGAATATTTTCCAAAAACAATAATTAGCTGAAATACATGCAATATATATGAGCATTTGATGGTTGGTACCAATACCTATGCATTCGGATGACATGCTCAGTGTTATGCTCTTTTGTTTCAATTTGATCGCTTTAAGATTTTCCTGTACATGTATATGCAAATTGGGTATTTATATGCTCTTGGGTCTTTTCTTGACTTTTAGCTAGTCAAAGGATTTGAGATTTGATCGTACAAGAGAAATATAATAATAGAACTCATCTCATTAAGTTTGTTATATTTTTTTCTATTATATTTGAGAGAATAATTCACAGAATCTATACAATTGGCACCACCTGTATGGTGCATTTTTTTTGTCATTATTGGGTTCAAAACCAATGAAAAATTGTCAAATATTGATTTATAAAAATTCTGTCAAATATTTTCTGTACCTATAGCATAACTGTATTTGGGATCCCTACTGGCTCTGAGTCCTTTATTTAATGGGAAGCCACTAAAGCGACAAGCAATGAATCCAACCTGCCAGATACAAGTACACCAATGGTACATCTGTCATGTCTCATAACAAACACAAGGTTGCTAAAAAATTAAGATAGGCCAAGAATAAGAACGATTTAGTCCCAGTTTTAACTCCATTATAATCAAGTTTTTGGAAAAAAAATGTATTTCGTAATAATGATTTTTTCAAGAATAATTGATTAAAAAGAGAAAAAAGTTTTGAATTTACATATAGTATCATTTATTTAAGAATGTGTTATTGAACAGAAGAGAGAGAAAAATGAATTTAAGAATTGATGGAGCCAAACATGGGCTTAATTTGGATAAAAATTGATAAAAGTTGGTGAATGTGTGATTAAAAAGTTAATACAAATTGTGGATCCATGAAATGTCTAGTTAAAGTTAAGTTTGAAAAAAAATAAATTTTAAAAAATGGAGACTAAACAAGAGCTTAACACAGTAATAAATAAAAAATATGCTTAAGATAAGAAAATCTATTTCTTATGCTTGTTGCTGAGTGCTTGAAAAAATTGAAGGAGAAGAAGAGAAGTGGGATCATAAACAATAGTAAACAAAATTATGAGAAATGGTTAAAAAACAAAGAAGCAAGGTCAACATGCACACAAAGTAAGCCATAGAGGAAAGAAAAGGTAGAGAGTTAAGTGAGATAAATTGATAATTCTTACATTTTCAAAGTCTTCTTAATATATTAGTGAGTTAATTTTCCAAATAGTCACTAAATTTTGCCAAAAGTTTCCAGAAGGTCACCGAACTTCAACTTTCCCTAAATAGTCATTAAACTTTGCAAAAAATTCTTAGGGGGTCATTGAACTTCAAAATTTTCCTAAATAGTCACTGAACTAGTAATGTATGGGGTCTCAAATTGCAAAGTTGAGTGTTTATTTAGGGAAGTTTTGAAGTTTAGTGACCTCCTTGAAATATTTTGTAAAGTTGGGTGACTATTTATGGAAGTTTTGAAGTTCCGTGACCTCCTGAAAACTTTTAGCAAACTTCAGTGTCTATTTGGAAAATTAACCCATATATTAGTAGATGAGTTTAGAGCGGTATATTTTATTTGGTTTTACTCATATTTATTTAAGTAAATTTATATAATTAAAAAATGTTATATAGAAAAAAAAATTAAAAGTGAATGCATAAGATTGTGGATGAAAATAGCAGCTCTTTATTTTAATACAAAAAATTGATTATTTTCTGATTTGAATCAAATTATATCCACATTGTGATTAAATTTTGTATTTTGTTATCTTAAAATTAAATAGACGTACTTGTGTTGAAATTTGTAGATGCAATGTGTTTATTTTATGAAATATATTCTTATTTGCATTGGGATGAAATTTCCCTTAAAACATTTAGCCCCTAATTAATTATCATTATTTGCTCAAAATAATGTTTTGAATAGTGATTTTTGGAAGAATGTATGGTTAAAGACTATGAAAATTTTTGGATTTACATGCATAATATTTTATAGCGTAAATGTGTGGTTGAAAATTAGGGTCAGTCCTGAAATTTTTTAGGCCCTAGACAATAAATTATCACGATGCCTTTATACATAATTTTTTTACAAGTATATTGGTATCAAATATGTCTGAATAAAACAGTTTCTCATGATAAGAAATATTAAACATTTGGTATTCACTCATCATTTGATTTGTACGAGAATCAATTTTCATTTTGAAGAAATACAATATAAATATTTTTTTTTTGAAAATCAATGAGGTATGGGAATGGTGCCTACTATTTATTATAAAAAAAATATCTTATATTTAAAAATAAAAATTCAAAAACAGCAATAAATTGAAAGATATTATTGGTAGGGAGGCCCCTACTTTATTTGTACTATCATGAAATATCTAATGTAAGAAAATTGAGGAAATTTCATAATAATTATTTTTTGGGCTTTCAAAAATTTTTTGAGGCCCCATTATACCCTGAGGCCCAGCCTTGGGCCAGACCGGCCCTATTGAAAATGAGTAGATGGAAAACAGAGTTTTCGAATAATGATTGTCAAACATGGACTTAATGACTTGTGCGAAGGATGTTGAGAATACATGTGTCCCTATGGATGTCTTGATAAATTGTACCAAAGGCATTTTCGAAGATTTGCATGGAAGATTTATGGTTTTGTTGTGCCATTTACTACATGATTCATACATTTGTTTACTCTACTATAACCATTCATGCATATGGACTAAAAACTTAACTGAGTTGATATAAATATCCTTACAAGTAATTAATATTTTGTAGCAAAGAAGCTATTTAACTCCATTTAATAAATGTATATGACTATGACTTGATTAATTGAGTTGAGATACAATAACCTTATGTGTTTGATGTTTTCTAAGAAAGAAGTTATTCAGACTACATGCAATATGTTTATTGTTGGAAATAATTGAGAGATGGAGAAGGAACAAAAGAGAAAATCACAAGAAAATATGGCAACAAGATGGATCAAAACAAAATTTATATCAACAAATGTGAAGGCTCGAACGTGGGATCACTGTCTTCAAACGTTATTTACCCCTTCTCCGATGTATTTGAGATGCTAAAAGGCATTCCGACAAATGGTTTGAAGGATTATAATAAGTCTTGTAAAAAAATTCACCAAAGCATAAGATGAAATTCTCCAAAACTTGAACAACACGATGATATGAATATAAATCGGGATTTGATTTTTCTTGGAACAAAGTATGGATTGCAAGATGTTTTTCTTACTACTTTCCCTCAAACATGGCTCTCCAATATATAGCCATTGACCAGAAGTACGAAATGGTGCCAAAAAATCAAGTGAAAAGTCGCCAAGTTCAAATTTGCAACGGCCAAAAATGGTCAAAAAAACGGTTGCGTGGTACAAACCCATGCGGTTGCATGGTTCACCCATGTCGAGACCATTTGGTCTCGACCTAAGGCCATGCGACTGCATGGACCCTTTTTTATTTTATTTTATTATTTATTGTTGTAGGTTTTGAACAATATAATCACAGCAATCCTCCACTTGTTCAAAATTAACAAGTCTCGTATTCATGGTATACGATATTCATGCATAAGGATTAGATATCTTTCGATTTGAATCTAACCATAGTGTAATTCAAATAAAGTATATTCGGAATCAAAGGTAGTGTGTAGCTTTGAACCAGTTATTCCATATGACAATACTGGTAAGAACACACACACGAGTACCACGTGTTCTCAAGTTCCTCATAACTCGCTTAGTGCTTTTATGGCCTTGTGCTTATCCTTTTCAACAATATTTTAAGAGAGAAACTCCAACTCTCTATTAAGGCGGCACCACCTTGAAGATTGTTTAGGTGAACTTCTTCCAGTACCTTTATTACTTTTAGAGGTACTTGTGGTTTAGCACTGAACTTCATTAAGAGCTTAAAGCTCATCCCTTAATTCAGTAACAACCAGCATTATTTTAATTAGGATATGATTATTGCGGATTTTAATAATGCTGCAACTATCCACATATCGAATGACTTGTTTTTATCCTTTGAACCCATAAATTACCTTTTGAGTAATGACAGGTAGAGTTGCTGTCATTGGTAAACCTTTTTTAGTTAAGGAGTTTCAACCCCATCCTACTCGAAGTAGATGCTACTAAATCTTTATTTAGAAGTTTAGTCAAAGGATCTGCCAAATTCTCAATTGAGCTTACATAATTTAAGGAAATTATTGCATCCTTGATTAATTTCCTTATATAGTCATGTCTAAGACTTATGTGTCTAGACTTTCCGTTGTATACCTCGTTGTATGCTTTTGCTTATGTGGCTTGACTATCACAGATGATAGGTATTGAAGAAATATTCTTCCACCCTAAAGGTATCTCATAAAAAAGATCTTTAAGCTACTCAACTTCTTTTCCAGTATCTGATAGGGCTACAATTTCTGATTCTGATTCCATAGTCGAATGTTTATGCGTGTTTATTTCTTTGATTTCCAAGAAATAGCACTTCCTCCAAGAGTGAACACCCAACCCCTAGTGGATTTACTCTCACCCGCGCTAGATATCCAACTAGCGTCGGTAAATCCTTCCAATACCGTCGGGAATTTTGTATATTGGATGCCCAGGTTCTTAGTTTTCTTTAAGTATCCAAGAACTCTTCCTATGGCCTTCCAATGATTATTATTTGGATTGCTAGTAAATCTGCTAAGTTTACCTATGGCATAGGATATGTCCGGTCTTGTGCATTGAACTGCATACATAAGACTTCCGATTGCACTAGAATATTCCATTTGAGCAGTCGCCCTTCCATCATTCTTTACAAGTTTTGAACTTGGATCAACCGAGGTACTATATTCTTTTATATTCAAGTGTTTGAACTTGTTTATCACATTCTCAATATAATGTGATTGACTTAGGTGATAACTCCCACTAGTCTTTGTGATTTTGATGCCTAAAATGGTATCTACTTGACCAAGATCCTTCATTTTGAATGTGGAAGATAGAAACTTCTTTATTTTTTTTATACCATCCATGTGATTACTTAAAATCAACATATCGTCAACATACAAGCATATAAATGTTATGTAATCATCACATATTTTAAAATATAAAGATTTATCTACACTATTATGTTTAAATCCGACTGATATAATTGCTAAATCAAACTCCTCATGTCATTTCTTAGGTATCTGCTTCAAACCATATAATGATTTTACTAACTTGTATACCTTACGTTCATTTCCAGGTAGAACGAACCCTTCAGGTTGCTTCATATAGACCTCCTTGTCGAGATCCCTATTTAAGAATGTCGTCTTGACGTCCATTTGATGAACATGCAAGTCATATATTGATACCAATGCAAATAATATCCTAATCAATGTTATTCTAGCTACCGGTGCATAAGTGTCAAAATAGTCGATTCCTTCCTTTTGTCGATATCCTTTGACTACTAATATAGCCTTGAAAATATTTAGAGAACCATCAACATTATATTTTCTTCTAAATACCTATTTACATCCGATAGGTTTGGATCCTGAGAGTAAATCGACAAGTTCTCAAGTTTTATTAGACATTATCGAATTCATTTCATCTTTCCTAGATGACTTTCAACTTCATTTTTATACACCTTAAATATGTCAAAAGCTTCTTATTTATATTTCATCAAGTACACATATGTATATCTAGAAAAATCATCAATAAAAGTAATGAAGTATCTATTTTAACCTCTAGTTAACATGCCATTTAATTCACGTATATCTGTATGAATTAATTTCAAGATATTAGAGGTCCTTTTCACACTTTGATATGGCTTTTGAGTCATTTTTTATTCTCTACATGTTTTGTATTTATGTTCATTATTTTCATCATATAAAATCAAATCACATTTTTTCATACGTTTCATAGTACTTTTACCAATATGTCCAAATCTAGCATACCATAATGAAAATAGATCTACAACATAAGCGAAATTAGTTTTATTCATTTCATTGTCAACGGTACAAAGTTTGACCATTCCTTCACTAGAATAGCATTTTCCAACAAATTTTCCATTAAGGAAGAGTACAAGTTTACCAGATTCATACACACATTTGATACCCAATTTTTCTAAGAGATTACCACTTACTAAATTCATATTCATATCTGGAACATGTAGTGCATTGGTAAGCTAACGATTTTCCCGGAAGTGAAGATGATATCAACATTTCCCTTTCCAATAACCATGGATCGAAACTTCGTTGCCCATTTGAATCTCTTGGTCTCAATTCACCTTATAATATGTTTTGAATACAGTTTTGTCATATGATATATGTACAGTAGCACAAGTATCACACCACCATCCATGAACCTTTCCCTTGAATGCATTTATTTCGTTTACGGTGGCCACGATTTTATCTTCTTGGATGGAGTTCACTTTGCCCTCAAAGTTGTTTTGTTTTCGATGCCTACAATCTTTTGCATAATGTCTAGATTTTTCACACACAAAACACCCTCCTTTGGTCTTCTTCTTAGACTTGTTAAAGTTCCTCGGAGGCTTCCTCTTGTTAGATTTTGTTGGCGGTTCAGATTTTTCAACAGCATTAGCTTTGGAAGTTCCCTTAAAGGAGTTTTCACTCTTGTCACGCAATCTGGATTTTTCCTTGATCCAAAAATGCTTTTACAATTATTTCAAGGAATAATTTTCGGAACTATGCATGATTTTCTTCCGGTATCCTTTCCAAGCCCCTGGGAGTTTAGCAATTATGGCTCCCACTTGAAAGGTCTCCAGGATTTCAATCTTTACCACTTTTAGTTTGTTGACAATGACTTGCAATTCGTGTACTTTGGGAAGAAGCGGGATATTATCAAGGAATTTTAAAGTCGAAGTATTTAGAAATTAGAAACTTCTTGGTACCTTCCTCTTCCATTTTGTACTTATTCTCCAATGCTTCCCAGATTTCCTTTGCAGAAGTTGTGTTTGTGTATGTCATATAAAAGGTCCGACAAAGCATTTAGTATGTGACCATGGCATATCAATTCATCTTCTTGTCGTTTCTGTCTTTCAGCCTTGATTGCCTTGATCTCTCCATTTGTAGGTTCCGATAGTAGAGCCAATTCTGGATCCAAAATATAAAAGATCTTCAATGCAGTAAGTAGAAATTTCAACTTGTCTTGCCACCGCACAAAGTTTGTACCATCGAACCGATCCAACCGTACCAAGTCTTGATTCATAAGTTTGATGGTCGTCATTGTAGTCTCGTTCTCCATTACAAGAAAGATTACATTTGAAATTGTTGGAAATAATTGAGAGATGGAGAAGAAATAAAAGAGAAAATCACAAGAAAATATGGTAACAAGATGGATCAAAACAAAATTTATATCAACAAATGTGAAGACTTGAACACAAGATCGTTGTCCTCAAACGTTATTTGTCCCTTCTCCGATATATTTGAGATGCTAAAAGGTATTTCGGCAAATGGTTTGAAGGATTATAACAAGCCTTGTAAAGAATTTCACCAAAGCACAAGATTAAATTCTCCAAAACTTGAAGAACACGAGGATATGAATATAAATCGGGATATGATTTTTCTTGGAACAAAGTATGGATTGCAAGATATTTTTCTTACTACTTTCCCTCAAACATGGCTCTCCAATATATAGTCATCGACCAGAAGTACGCAATGGTGCCAAAAAATCAAGTGAAAAGTCACCAATTTCAAATTTGCAACGGTTAAAAAATACGTACCATGTGACAGCATGTTACAAACCCATGCGGTCGCATGGTTCACCCATGCCAAGACCATTTGGTCTCGGCCTAAGGTCATGTGATCGCATGGACCCTTTTTTTTACTTTATTATTTTTTGTTGTTGATTTTGAACAACATAATCACAGCAATTACATGTTTCGAGACTTTATTAATTGAGCTGAGATCCAATATCATTAGAAGTGTTTGATGTTTTGTAGCAAATAAGCTATTTAGCATGCAATATGTTTACATGATTTAAGACTTGATTAATTGAGTTGAGATACAATATCCGTTTAAATATTTGATGAATTGTGCCAAAAATACTCTTGAGACTACGAGCAAGAGTTCCAATTTGAATTAGCAGGTTGATGCATGATGATGTAATTTTTGTTAAAGTTTTCATGCATATGTGAACTAAAAACTTGATTGATTGGAATATATCCATAATATGATATGAAGAAGAAATTGGCACATACATGTTCATTTCAAGGCTTACTGTGGCATATTTGAAAGAGATCCTGTCATGCATATTGATTTCATTGCCTACTATGTGATGCTTGGATTTGCATGTCCACTTCAACGCAATTATGTTATATTTGACTAATTAATACTTGCAAAGTTCTTTATTTATTGGACACCATTGTTTATAAATCGTATCTTGTATTTTTATAGGTCATAGAATGAAAGTACTTTGAGTTTGCGGAGTGCCAATGAAGAGGTCAACCGATGACAAGTAATACTTTATGGCTTACCATGAAGGACATGTAGTTTATTGCCCTCAACACCTTAGTGAGCTAAAAATCTATATCAAGTCTCCTTCTTTGGTTATGTCTCATAAAGGACTTTTCTAGGCTAGAAATAGGGGCTGTAGGTAGGGGTCAAAACTGGAGTGGGCTGCTAAATTATGATCATGTACCATGGCCTGATGAGATCATGGATGGAGGGCTATGGGAAGGTGGCTGTCATAGTGGATTCCTCTGGGGTGATTAACTTAGTTTCGCGAAAACTTTCAGAAATCTCGAGTAATCAGCTCTGGAAGAGCTAGAATTCTTGGGGAGTGGGTGGACATGATCTGGAGTTAAGGGTTGGTACTAATGATTTACCCCTTTTTTCATTTTTTTCATTTTATCTTATTTTATTTTATGTTAGTATATGATTATTTTTAAACAAATATATATATATATGACCAAGTTGATATAAAGATCATAATTATGGACCAATGATGTTATTTCCTCCTAATAAGTAAAAGAAGCAAAGGTGGGGTGGAGATTCACAACTGAGGTGTTATAATTGCAAGTTTGTAAAAGAGGCATCACGATCTTGATATGTTCCATTTTAGCCCAAAAATGTGAGTTTAATTGTGCTTGAATGTCCAAAGAAGGTTTAAATAAACAAAATATGCCTATAAAACTATTTAGAAACTAGCTAAACATGAAAAAGAAGAAGAAGATTCACTATGATCTCTTAACACTTGCAAAACAAACAAGTGCCCTTTATTTAAAATTTTATTGCAAGACAGTGTATCAATAACAATCAAAGGTTTAGCCTTATTTCGAAGAGGTAAAATTGTAACAACATTATGTAGGTACCGAACCAAGATACATCATACTAGTACACAGAGTTGAGGAATTCAACGACCTATTGGGACATACACCAATACGAAGAACCCTATCAACGTTGTCATTCTAATCAATAAAAACTCACACTGTGTCACAATGAACGTCTAAGATGATACTTGATCCTAGTAGCACAATTACAGCATTGACCAAAGGATTCTCACTTTCAATGGTTGTAGAGCCGGCCCTGATATTTTGGGGGCCTTATATATATATATATATATATATATATATATATATACTCTCTCAAAGATATTCAATACCCCAATCTACAATAACTTTTCTCCTATTTTCCAATAGAAGATGTAAGTTATGTAATAAAACATGCCCTAGATCCTATGTTACTTTGTGCAATTGTGTACTAACTCACACACAGAAATATTCACACCAATGTATCAAAGCATGATATGTCATTGTGTTCACATCTTTGAGAAAAAACACTGACATATTCCTTTATAACAAACAATATACCTTATGGAATTAAACATGCTGCGAATAATGTATTGTTTTGCATTTTTTACTACTCAATATACATACATATACATATACATATACATATACATATATATATTCAAATTTACAAAAACAAATTTCAAACTTTTAAATGTCTAAATTAAATTTACTCTTCTAGAATTTTTTGATAGAAAATTAACAATTATTCTATTACAATCAATCTATTTTAGAACTTCTTTTTCAATAGATTCCATGGCCAACTCATTCAACCTTTCTTGTGACTTTATTGGTCGAAGATAGGATTTTATCAATTTCAACTTTGAGAAGCTCTTCTCAACAGATGCAACCGTAACTAGTATAGTTAATAATATTCTATAAGCAATCTACACATTCAGAAGACAGTCCATCATTTTTATGTAGTCCAACATTTCAATCGCCTTTTTAGTATTTTCTGACAAACTATTTCTCACAATTTGTAGCTCAAAAAATAACTCTGATCCATCAATGTCAGAATCCATGTCGTGTTTCAAAAATTCTTTGAGCTTATCACACCAACATTTCAAACGACTATCATTTGTATTCTGCAATTTTTTTAAATCAAACAAAAACCAAAATGTATTTTCATATTTTTGAAATCGTTCAAATCTTAACCTAAGCTAAGAAAGAGCTTGATCAACTATATATAAAAAATAATCTACTCTAAATGATTCTTCGGCTGAATGTATTATCTCGTCATTCACATTTTCATCAAAGTGCTTCTTTCTCTAAATAATACGTTTTTCACGAAATGTAAGTTCAACTTCCATTTGATTAGCAATTTCTTTAGCAATAATTTTGTCAGATTCAAATCCAATTTCTCTATATGTTTCAAAAAATGAAATAAGTGCTTTCATGTGACTAATAGTAACATCAATAGACATATCTTCACTTTGCAACATTTTGCTTAATCTATTAATAGCAGACAGTATATTGTACCAAATAACTATGCCAAACAAGAACTCAAAATCCATAATGTCAAAAAATAAGCTTTGAGCATCTCTATATATCTTAGGATCATCACATGTTTCCACCAAGTGTTTTAAAGCGGCTTTTATTTCTAGTGCTTGAAATCTTATTACTTTAACACTTTTGACTTGACTTTCCCAACGTGTTTGTGATAGTGACTTAAGTGTCAAACATTTCACATTGTCTTGAAAAATTTTCCATCGCTTCGTAGAAGATGAAAACAATATATATATGCATTGTACAATTCTAGAAAAATGATTTAGCCTTTATACAAGAATTCACCATATCACATAGTGCAAGATTAAGGCTATGACAACCACATGGTGTGTAAAATGCCCTTGGATTTACTTCTAGTACTCTTTTCTGTAAACCTTTATACTTCCCTTTCATATTAGAACTGTTATCATAACTTTGACCTCTTACATCACCAATATTAAGTTCTAGTGTTTTCAAAATATCTAATAATTCACCAAACAATCCTTGCCCTGAAGTATCATCCACCTTAAGGAATCCTAAAAAATGCTCCTGTACTTTTACTGGATTTTCTACAACATCTACATATCATATTATGAGTGACATTTGTTCTTCATGACTTATATCTGGTGTACAATCAAGTATAACTGAAAAATATTTTGCTTCTCTAACATTTTGAATGATTGTACTTTTGATTTCTCCAGCCAATATGAGTATGAATTCATTTTGAATTTTGTGACTAAGATAATGATAATGAATTTCTTTTACTTGAATACGACGAATGTGTTCCCTCAAAATTGGATTGAACTCTGCAATCATTTCAATTAGTCCTAAAAAATTCCCATTATCTTTTTCATAAATTTTCTCATTCCCCCGAAATGCCAAATTATTCTTGCATAGAAAGCCAACAATAGAAATTATCCTTACAAAAACTTCTCTCCAATATTCTCTATCTTTGTTGATTAGATCTTGCATAGCTTTATCAATTGTTAGATTCTGTTGTAATCTCCTTTCCAATTCAATCCATCTTCTCATGTTATGCATGTGTCCATTACTAGTTTCATGACTTTTAAGCCCGAAACTAAGATTTTTCCAATCATTGATTCCTTCATTAGCGAATTGAATATTGTTTCCTTCTTGCTTAAACAATTTACAACAAAAGCAAAATACTTTATCAAATGAAATTGAGTAGACCAACCATTTTCTATCACTCTTCTCACCATTTGTTAAATGCCGAATATAATATGTAGAAGAGAAATGCCTATTTTCTGAATCTTTCGAAAAAATAAAACCATCCTGCCTAAGGGGGCCTCTTTTCACTAACAATTCTATCAAGCTTTGATCAATAGTTTTCCAATTTCTCGGATCATTAATGTCGAAATGCAAAGGTACACATTTTTCAATTTCCTCTAAATTTTCTTGCTCATGATCCACTGAAATTTCATGCTCTCTATTCATATTATCTTCACTTTGAACCTTTTCATTTTCAAATTCTTCATCAACCAAATCTTTCATCGGACTTTCTATTTTATTATTAATATTACTACCAAGAAGATTGTCCATAGCTCCTACTTAAGATTGAATAAATTCTTCAATTTTTTTTCTTTTTTTCTTTTTTAATGTCCAGACAAATACTTTCTAGTAGACATATTAAAGCAATACAACAATTCAACAAAACAAAATCAATACAAAAATACGAGATTAAACTTTAAATTAGTTGAGGAACAATAAAACCTGGTCCATGCCATTTTTCCTTTATTGTGTGCGCATAAGAGATGGCTGCAGCGTCCAGGTTTGCTGATGAGTGATGCCTCCAATAACGTTGCGTGGACGGTGGAAAAAAAAAGGGTGAGACAAAAATGGTAGATGGGATTATTCACATATGTAATCTATTCGCTAGCCTACATTTTTGGATTATGCATAAACAATTTGAAAATGAATTGAAAACATTAAGTTTTGAAATTGACTAGTGATTACCAGATTTTGTTAAAGAAAAATGCAATGGCAGTGAAAGAAGACCCGGGCCATATGCTAATATCTTCAAAATTTAACATTCAAAGAGAGAATTAATTTTATGTTGGGTTTAAAAAAATTAATGGTAAGTGACTGTTGGAGTGGAATTTAAAGAGACAAAAAAAGACTTTTTGTCTTTTAAGAAAAAGAAAAGGGATGTTTGGAAGATAAATTGTCAAATTAGTTATATAGAGAGAAAAAGTTATGATTATGATATATTTACACAATAAATACATGCAAGTATTTATAAATTTATACGTTTTTTTTTTAAATTGCATTTTTAATTTTTATTAATTTCCTTCACATATGACAATTCTATTTTAAATAATTTCACTAATATAATTTTCGTTTTTCCTCGACTAGCCATAATCTTGTAGAATTTGGGGGCCCTCGTCAAAGCGAGACTTTAGGCAATCGCCGAACTCGCCTATACTCAGGGCCACCACTGAATGATTGCCACAATAGTGACTCTCAACAAGCCTAGGAGTTCCAATTCCTGAACCAAACATGAATCCGTCGATTCATTTGGCTCTTACGCTCAATCACTTAGGGTGTGTTTGATTACATTTATTTTCCATGGAAAATATTAATTTTTCACCCAAATTTCTACTTGGAGTGTTTGATTGTTTTTTTTCCATGGAAAACATTTTTTAACTTTTGAAAATATGCCTAATTTTCCTTGTTCTTAAGGAAAATATTTTCGTTGGGTGAATGTGGTTTTTATTTTCCTCAAAACAAGAAAAACATTTTCTTTTCTAGGTGATATTTTTCATATCAATCAAACACACTCTTAGGGTATTAACAATGAATGAAAGTGTTATAATCTAGATCAGATCTGAGACCACTTTATTAAACGTGGAATAGCTCTGATATCACTTTGTGTGGAGAATGGGTCAAATAACTAAAGACAAAAATAATAAGAGTAATATGAAAATAATGAATCATAAAGAAAACAAGATTTACGTGGAAACTCAAATCCAGGAAAACCACAAACAAAGCCAGAGAATTCGCTATAATCAATAGTAAAGAGTTACAAACGATCTCTTTGAATCAATAACTAATTGAACAATTGATCAATTCCAATATGTGTTGTACTCCACATATTTTTAACCAAAGAATTCCTAACATCTAAGAGAATTAATACATGAAGAGTTTAATATAAGGTGAAATTCCAATACAATGGATAAAACTAATAATGGAGTATTTGGGATAAAATAGGAGTCAATTTCACCTCGAACTCTTTTAAGACATCTTGGAGTCTGCTACTAACTCTTAATACTCCAACAACATTTTCAATCAAATAATCAATAAGAATTCGGGTCACAACCCAATTATAACAAAAAGCAAAAAAATAAATAATAAATAAATAGAAATTAACCGTCTCTTTTCTTTTCTTGATTGACAAGACTTAATGAAATGAAGCAGGTCATAAATTTATTAATTGTTCGGCAAATATTACACATATTCGCTAATAATTCTAATGCATGTTATAATATATTAGCATTTGAAGGTTGGTACCATTACCTTGTCATTCAGATGACATTTTAGTGTTATGCCATTTTCTTGCAATTTGATCTCTTGAAGATTGGTGTTTCTTACACGGAAATGTAAAGTGGGAATTTATAGAGAGCTATTTGATAATCCTTTGTTCTTTTTCTTGACTTTTAGTTTTGTTAGTACAAGAGAAAAGTAATAATGAAACTCGTCTAATAAAGATCTAATTAAAGTCAAAATTATGCACTAGTCATCCTTGAATAATATACGTATTCTCAATGTTTATCGCAACAGAATTCAATTTGTAAATTCGTAAGACATGAAAAAACAATTAAACTTTAGAATTAATTAATTATTTTTATTTCCAATTTCAAGTGAATGACCGAAAAATTTAAACAGTCACAAGAAAATATAGAAGCCTTCAAATTAATTGAAACACGATATCCTACATAAATAAAACAGCGAAGGCATTGGCTAGATATGTGTCGCCAATATATATAGTCATGTACTTTTATTTAATTTTTATTGTGTTGGGTAAACTAGATGTAGTCATACCATTTCTCCATTTTTTCACTCAACTGACCATTCCTCTGCTCTTCTTCATCTTCTTTCCTTTCTTTCTAGAAATCAAAAAATTCTGAATTATAATTTGCTCAATTGCACATACTGTTATTACAGGTTTTTCAGTTCCTCAGATATCAACTTGCCTTCTAGGAATTTTTGTTCTATCCTTTTAAGTAGAATCTAAAATAAAATAGATTGTATATATCTAATACATTCTTTTTAGCTGAAACTAGCATTGCAAATTTTTGTATACATGACCTTTCTTCTTCTTCTTCTTCTTCTTCTTCTTCTTCTTCTTCTTCTTCTTCTTCTTCTTCCTCCTCCTTGAAATCAAATCGAAATTGAGTTGATTGTGTGGTTTATGTAAGTTTATTTATTTATTTTGTTTGGTGAATTGATGGAATTTCGGAGAATTTAATAATTTAGTTTGATTTGAATTGGGAGAGAAGTCTAGATAAAGCTGGCTGATTTTAGATAGATATATACAAAACCATCCAAAGATATTGAAAGATATTAAAACGATGAAGTTGACTCGAATTTTTTAAGGTGTAGCTCACGGACCAAAGGTCCACCCAACTCAAAGCTCTTGCTCCGCGCTGTGTGCAGCACAGAGCCATTGCTTCATGCATGGAGCAATGACTCCGTGTGTTGCTCAGTGCATCACAGAGCTATTTCCATTTTTTTTTATAAGAGAATTGATTTTAATTAGCTTTATTGTATAAACTTGGAGTGTGTGTTTGTTAATTCTTTCTCGTAAAAAACCCCAGATGCCCAAATGGGAAAAAAAAGTTTAGGGGGTTTGATCCTCTCTTTCTTCCAATTCAATTTGAAATATATTCTAATGGGATGCTAATTTTTTTTAGGTTTGTTTTTGGAGTCTCGTCCATTAGTTGAGTATCAATGTTCTGAGTTCCTTCAAAAATTTACAGAATACATAAATGTTGTTTATCAATCACTTAGCGTGTGCTATGTGTGAAAAAATCAAAGCTTTTACCTCTTTATTTTGCTGATTTTCTCAATCAGATTTTCCAATATCTTCTATCTCTTGTTGTTGTACTCTGGCAAGAGCAGCAATCATCACCCACCCCATACAAGCAAGTCAAGGAGTCTCTTAATTCTGTTGATACGGGTTCTGTTACCTAAAGGTACAATTTTTTATTCTTATTTGTGTTTTTTAATTGAATTTGTTGATTTTCGTGTTTACTTCCAGTTTGTTATTTATTTTTCGAGAAATTCAATCAGAATTTATGCCTATTTTGGTACATTTTCAGGTTGCAGAAAGAGTTGATGGCTCTCATGGTATGTGTGTGTTAATCAGTTTGCAGGTTCTCTTTATTTTGGGGATAACGTTGTGCAGATAAAATTCGTCTCTGGAGTAATTAGTCCAATACTTAGGTCTATGCTCTTCTCCTACTTAATTATAAATTTTAAAATCTCTTTTTTCTTTTGTTTTAGGAAACGTGTGTTCTTAGGACTAGAAATTGTGAATTTTTTGTACATATTTTGTAGGGTAAATTAGATGGATTAAGAAAGAAAAATAAGAGTTTATAATCTTGTTTTATTTATGTGTGATGACCCAGAGAGAGTGCACGCACGAAGAATAGGAATGGCAACGAGACGGGAACAGGGCAACTTTTTACCCTGTTTAATTTTTTTACATTTTCAAAGTTTCGACTTATTTTATTATTAGAAAATAAAATAAAAATTCAAAATGAATTTTTAATAGGTGAATTGTCTAGAAATAAAAATTATTTTTTTTTTATCTTTTTTTAATTTTTTTCCTTCACAGGGCGGGGCAGGCCAACCTATTCGGAGCGATTTTTTTTGTCCCATTTGAGGTGGAGCGAATTATTTTGCCATCACTAAAGGAGAATGCTCAGTGTGCAGCACTCTTCGTGTAGCACGAAGAGTGCACTCCGTGCAGGAGTATGGATGTCTGGAAATGCTGCATGGAGGTTATGGGAAAAAATATCAAATACTCCATGCAGCATGGAGGTTTGATGGAAGTTTTTTCCATAAACCTCCATCGAGGATGGTTCAATCTTGGATTCCACGAAGAAAACGGGATGGAGAGAAATCGAAGATTTTTCCTTTTTTTCTTCATGATAAAACTTAATTTTTTAATTTTAATTAAATAATATTTATATATTTTTTATTTAATTTTCGTAACTTTCTTTTGTTTAATTTGTTTTGTTTTTATTATATATTTTTTGAAATTTATTTTTTTACATTATAAATAATTTTTTTTAGATTTAAAATTCTTTTTAATTCTTTTCGTTTTATGATACAACTTAATTTTTTTCAATTTTAATTAAAAATATAATATTTATTCTTAATTTTAATTTTTTCAATTTAATTGAAAAAACTTTATAATAATCTTTTTTTTGTTTTTTTCTATTTTTGTCCGTAATTTTTTTTTATTTAATTTGTGAAATCATTTAGTTTATTTTCTTTATTAGTATTGCATTTGATGAAGTGAAGTGGTGTGTTAAAATGAAGAAATGTTTCAATGGAAATGATGGTAGGGATGTCAACAAGTCGAGTCAAGCCGGCTCACTAATCGAAACTTGAGGCTCGAGCTCGGCTCGGTTAAAATTGTCTAGCTTTTTTTAGGCCAGAGCCGGGCAGAGCAAAAGCTCGTCCAAAAAATTTAGGTTGCACCCGAGCTTTCGGCTCAGGCCTTTTCAAGCCGGTCTCTCTCTCTCTTTTTTTAAGCTGCTGCTTTTTTAAAGTAGTGTATGCTGTCTTTTTTTTTTTCTTTTTTTTTAGCTGCTGCCCTTTTAAGGTAGTGTTTGTTGCCTATATTAAGGCAGCGAACTGCTGGCTTTCAAGGCAGCATTTTACTACCATAAGGTGTGTTTTTTTTGTATTATTATAATAAAGGCTCACGGGCCGGCTCGGGTAAAGTCCGTGTCCCAAAAATGGGGCTCAGGCTTACCAAGCCCTGAGTCAAGCTTGCTCGTGCTTTTCACGGGCCGAGCGAGGGGCAGCACGGGCCGAGCGACAGGCGGCCCGAGCCGACCAGTCCGACTGACATTCCTGGTTGCTAGTTGCAGTGAAGTGGTGAAGATTGGAGAAATGATTGAAGGCCCGTTTAGGCTCCCACGATGAAAAAAATTTGAAATTCTTTTTAATTCTTTTCTCTTTATGATAAACTTAATTTTTTGAATTTTAATTAAATAATATTTATATATTCTTTATTTAATTTTCATAACTTTCTTTTGTTTCATTTGTTTTGTTTTTATTATATTTTTTGAAAATTGTTTTTAAATTTCTTTTTTCTTCATATTATAAATAATTTTTGTTTGATTTAAAATTCTTTCTAGTTAAATTTTGAAAAGTTTGAAGAGGTCATCTCCCTTTCTGGTTATGCCTATGTCTACATTATTTTCTAATGTTGTAATTACGTTTTTGCAATCTTACAGTCAAACTCTAATGACAACAAAATCGGGTCCTTGGAAGAAGGTTGATACATGAAATTGCATTTAACATTTTAAGCTATAATTTAGGATTCTGCATGGTGTCTGTCAACATGAAAAATCATTTTTAATGCAATAGTGTAGATATTGTTGTGTTGTATATTTTGATGATATTTAATTATTATAATCATAGTATTGATTAGGGCCAAAGTTTGAGTGGACTAAATCATATTTTAGGTTCAACTAATATAAATAAAGAAATATATTCTGCATAAAAAAAAATTCACAAACTGTTGTACAAGGAAATGTCCGGTACAAATATAAGCAAATTCTCAAATGTTCATATGATGAATAAAAAATATACAGAGAAAATTGACGAAAAATAAGTCAATTTCATCGAATTTATGAATACTGTTCAAATTTAAAAACGAATTTTTCTAAAATTTACATACACTTATTTTAAACATTAACCAATTAATGTGCAACGCACGTTCACTCGCTAGTCATTATAAAAAGGTGGTACGAGCTAGCCTAGAAACAGGGGCTGCTGTAATAGAGATCGGAACTTGGGATTTGGGTTGGACGTGATCTGGGCTAAGTGTTGTGACTAATGGTTTCCGTTTTTTTTCTTTTTCATTTCATTTCATCTCATTTTATTATTTTATTTTATGCTAGGATATATTGAACGGAAAAGTAAACTAAACGGTTTATGAGGGACCAAAGGTGCTGCAAAGTTAAAAGGCTGTGGACTTTCTGTCAAAAAAAAAAAAAAGACCAAGTTGATACAAAGATCGTATTTAGGGACCAATGGTGCAATTTCCTAATAAGTATAAGAAGCAAAGGTGGGCTGGAGATTCTTGGATTTACAACTGAGATGTTGGAATTGCAAGTTTATAAAAGAGTCCTAACGGTCTTGATATGTTCCATTTTAGCCCAAAAATTTGAGTTGAATGTGCTTGCATGTCCGGACAAGGCTTAAATAAACAAAATACATCTACAAAACTATTAAGGGAAACTATCTAAATATAAAGAAGTATAAACACTATCATCTCTTAATGCTTGCAAACAAACACATCCACTTTAATTAAAATTGTATTGCAAGACGGTGTATCAATAACAAATATAAGTTGAGCCTTATTTCGTACATGGTAAAATTGTAACAACATTACGTAGGTACCAAACCAAGATACATCATACTAGTACATAGAGGAATGCAACCACCTATTGGGATCTAACCAATACGAGGAACCCTATCAACATTGCCATTGTTATCAACATACACCCACACCCTATCACAACAAAAGTCGAAGATAACACTTGATCCAGGTGGCACAATTATAGCGGTGACCAAAGGATTCTCCCTTTCGATGATTGCCACGGCAGTCGCTCCAGAAACACCTAGGAGTTCTGGCCATGAGCTCTTACCTACATAGGCAACAAATCAAATTTGTATTAACATTTCACACTATGTAAAGGACAAGTTTAATAAGCTAGATTGACAAGACATCATAACGAAATATACCATGTAGTAAATTTACTAATTGTTTGTATAGTCTCACTTGTAATATATTAAACACATACACTGATTAACTCAAATGCATGCAATATATTTAGAATTTGAAGGTTGGAACCAATACCTTGGCATTCGGATGACATGTTTAGTGCTATACCCTTTTCTTGCAATTTGATCTATTTAAGATTTATGTTTCTTACATGCAAATGAAAAATGGGAATTTATAGGGAACCATTTGGCAGTCCTATGTGCCTTTTCTTGACTTTTAGTTATGTTTAATAATAAAACTCATATGATAAAGATCTAATTAAAGTCAAAATTATGCACTTGTCATCCTTGAATAAATTTTGTGTTCTCAATGTTTATCGCAATAACCGAAAATTTTCAAATGCCGAAAAAGGTTGACATGTCAAAATTGTATAATATAGTTGGTGGTGTAATTTCTAGAGCCATAAAATAGAGAATTTTTTAATTAATTTTATTATAGTTCTGAGTAATCATTACTTTATTTTGATTATTATTGACATCGATCGTGATCAATATTCATATGTGAAAGCACAAACAAATGGCAAGCTTGACGTTGCATGCACTAGCTAGAAATTTTCAAATATTTGAATATAAATATTTCAAAATTTCAGCAATATAGAAAGCGTGCACGTAAAAATAGCAGACCACTTTTCTGGACCAAGTTAGAGGTTGCTTGAAATTAAGTCATATAGTGTGAAAGGTTGGTTACCATTTCATTTCATCGTATTGGCTTTACGGATTAGGATTTTGATTGCGTACAAAAGTCGTGATTTGTTCCACTTGCTGTCGTTTTGCTTCAATTTCATTTATATTTTTGCATAACGAAGCACGAATTTTCTAAAATAAATAAAAATTGAAGGATAAAATTAATTTTGTATGAATGACATTGCCATCGGTGACACCTAAGCATTCTGTAAAAACAGGTTACAACTCTTTGGAAACCAAAAGTGGTTGAAAATGTGAAAGAAATTGAAGAGTTTTGATCTAAAATTCAAAGCGATGAATGTCTTCATAGCCTCTCTTAGCATCAACTAACGAACAGACTGCACTGCATCATCGTAAACGATTACAGGTAAAGCTGTTGTTTGATACCCATTTTTCTCTCCTTTTTTTTTCAACCACACATTTTAAATAAAATAACATTGCACACAAAATTAAAACTTTTTCTTATTTTGTAAACACACATGATTTATCAATTAACTATTTCAAAATGTATTCTTACTAAAAAATGGGAAACAAACGGGGGCAAAATAAATTAATATTGGACAAATAAGATAGTGTTCGAGAATGTAACAACTCGAACTAAAATTCTTCCAGAACACAAAAGATCAAAAAATGATCAGAAACATCAGGAATCGATTATTTGGGCTCAGAATAACATTGTACAATATAAAAACTCCACAAACCCAACCCCTCAAACAGATCGAACAGAGACTGCTACTTCAATGGACAAAAAAAAAAGACCACTCAGAAAACTGAGTACAACCTCTTACCTACAAACCAAAGAATCACAAAGACTCAATACACACAGATCTATCCCAAAAATTAGAAGTTTAAGGGTTACACAAAGTTCACGAAGAAGATGAATGAGAGGAGACACAAATTCGAAAGAGGGAACCTAGAAACTTCTCACAAAAAAAAAAAATAAAAAAAAATGATGAAAAGTCATTAGGGCAACCACTTAGACGGTATTTATATCAACCAAGTCATCACCGTTGATCTTAAATGGGTGATCCAATGGTCCAGAACAGCACCAGGGTCGGTCCTAAGGCGAGGCAAATGAGGCCTCCATCTCAGGCCAAAAACTGAAGGGGGCCTAATTTCCATGACCAAAATTTATTTATTTATTTATTTTTATTTATTTATTTATTTTTTTAATTAGATGGAGAAGTAAATTGAATGAAGATATTGTAGGTGGAGTTGCAGGGAAGCCTTTTTTTTTCCCCTATTAGATGAAGAAGTAAATTTAATGATGTTGTAGTTGGAGTTGCAGAGAAGCCGTCGGGAAGAAGAGAAGACATGATAGTTTTTCATCACATTTTTATTTATTTTTTTTATTTTTAATCTTGGGCCTTCTATTGGGTTGTTGCTTTTTAAAACTTGAAAAAATGACCAGGCCTAGTCCAAAGATGTTGTAACTTCTGTTGTTCTCTTATCTTCTCTTTCCTTTTTTTTTTTTTTTTTTTTTTTTTTTTGGTTTTGGTGTTATTTTTTATTTATGACTTATAAGTTATGAATAATAATTTATGTTCGATGAGTTTACATATCAAAAAAAAAAAATTATGTTGGATGTATTAATTGGCAGTTTGGCATTAAAATGAGAATTGTGAATCTATGGTTGTGGATAAATAATTTATGTTGGTCATTGAGTTTTGATATCTGGCAACTTGACTGCACCAATGTGTATATATTCTAGGGGTTTATTCTTTCTTTAAATGAATTGAAATGTTTATCTATTCATATTTGTTTTACTTCAATAGTTTTTTCTAGTAGTTTGTTAGTAATTTACAGCTTTTTACGACATTGATTAATTATTTGGTAAAGTGATTATTCTATTCAATTTGAAATTTACATAATTCTATTTCAGCGTTTGGAGTGGTAGTAGTTTTTGTCCTCGTGATAATGCAAATCACAGTGATCAAGCCTTTAAAAGCTCATATATGAATAATCTTACATTCTCCAAAATTCATTAGAAGTAGATTTTTTTTTTTTTTTATCAGTATTAGAAGTAGAATTCTAAATATATTTGTTTGTTGTTTTATTGCTAAATTTAAAGTTAGTAGTAGGGACGGATTTAGGGGATTCCAGGCCCAAAAACCTTTTTTTTTTTTTTATGGTAAAAACAGTTTTATATTTTATTATTATTATTATTATTATTATTTTTTTTTTTGCGTATTAGTTAGGTTTGAAATTTTTTAGCCCGGTCTTAAATCCAATACTTAATCCGTTCTTAGTTAGCAGTATGTTGGATAATAATACACTGTTGGATTTTACATTTACGCTGATTTTGGGGGCCTAACTTATGGAGTTCACCTCAGGCCCCGAAAACCACAGGACCGACCCTGAGCATCACGTGTCCATCTCATTTGGGGCAGGGTTTAGGCCCAGTTTCTTTAATCATTGCCCCAAAATTGGACTGGGTTAATTTAATAGCGTCACAGCCCAATAGAAAATAACTTGAGAAGAAAGCAACTCAGCATGTATGGCATAAACCTTAAATAGTCCAATGAGAAACTGATGTTCGGGTTTCTAAAAAATTCAAGTCAAAATAAACAAGATCCAACATGCATTGTACACATTCCAGGATTGTTGTCATCTTCTCCATGTATAAGTGAGATTTGCTTTCTAATATTTATTTATTTATTTATTATTATTTTTTTTTTGGGCTTATAGAGAGGGCTCCTCTTTAGAGAGGCACGAATTTTAATGCTCTTGGTTGGAAGATGATTAAGAGCAAAGAGACATTTTATCTACGAGAAATGAGCCTGTGCCCAACGTTGATCGGCAGTAATTCTAACTATTTATTATTAAAGGGCTCATGCATGATTTTAGCGCACGAATGTAGGGAAAAGCCTCATTTTGTGGGTAAAATTAACTTTAGCAGACGAATGATTTAGTCGGGGGGAAAATTTATGAATTGTAGTATTCGTCTCAAAAGAATTCGTAGAGAAAAACTTTAGCTCACAAATTTCAAAAATTTGTCGTCTTTTACCTATTCTCTCAATATTTGCCCCACAAATGTTCCTACAAAATTTTTTCATTTACAAAATTTTTTTTTTCCATAAATAAAAATCTTTTCCTAGAATTAAACATAAAATTCTTGTAGCGATGTAGATTTGGCCTCCCAGAATATGGTGCACTCTTCCTATAGAAACATCAGTTGGAGAATTTTCAAATCATTCAAAATAAAAGCATAGTTTAAAGAATAAATAGCAACTCCAACATCCCAGGATACAAAAATTACTTCACATATCTATGGAAAAATGTACACCCAACATTAGATAAATACACATTTTATGATATATCAAACGACTAAGCTATTGATTAGAGTGAAAAAAGCAACATGTATTTTGGAATGGTTCAGTGCAACAACTAACTATGATATAAGATTAAAGGAAAGATTCCAGTATTAAGTTCCCACGTAGGATTGAGGTATTGAGCATCGGTATTAAAAAGTAAGGAGCTTACCATTCTTGGAACCATAAACAACTTCCCTTTAATCAACCAGTATAATTATATTATATTGACATAACTAATTGATGCGGAAGAGGATTTGTATCTATTTAGTGATATAACTAATTCATGCGAAAGAGTAATTGTATCTATTTAGTGATCAATTCGCTAGTTTTTTTGATCCCACTTGATCTTCCTTTGTGCTTGTGGAAATTATCGAGTAATCAGAGATGAAAAAGAAGACCAGAAATTTTGTGAACAATGCGGAGTCAAATTTGTCGATTCTCACATACGAAAATATCAAATGGGCTACATCAAACTCGCTCGCCCATTAACCCATGTGTGGTATTTAAAACGTCATTCTTTTTAAGTCTGCTACTTCAAGTGACTCAATAGGATAGATTGACATATTTCCTACTTTTTGAATTGATCGATAGATTTCTCGAAACAAACAAAAAGGAAAAAAAAAAAAGATGAAACGTAGACCATGGATCAACTAACTAATTGATGCGAAAGAGGACACTCGAGTTTAAGATAAATGAAAATCCCATAAGGAAAATTTCAGAAGAAACAAAAAAATTCGCCTAATATTGGAGTTAAGATGTAGCAAGTCTTTGACAACAACAAAAGAAGAAGTTACAATAGAAAAATTAAATTCTACATCAAACAATGCTTTCGTCTACCCAAAAAACAAAAGAAGAGAAGAAAAAAGTAGTTGTCTATATGTGAGTTGATTAAATCATTTGTCAAATGTGGTTAAACATCTCAATAACATCTTCTTCATTCTTGTTTTAACATTTCTCATCATTGAATAGGGCAAAAAATTTCAATAATGATTTCTTTATATGCTTCTACTTCCTATAGAAATGATCTTCTACGACGTTGGCATGGGCGGACCCAAGGAGTAACCCCCCAACTTTTGAGATTTGAATTTTTTTTTTTTTTTTTTTTTGTTAATTATTTTTTTTTTTTGTTTTTATTTTGAGTATTAAGTCTGCATTTGAAATTTAAAATAAAAAAATAAAAATAAATAATAAATAAATAAAAGTTTTTGTGTACATCGTGTATAACGTTATGATGTTTGCATTCAGAATCAAACTCTATTTTATAAATTGAAATATAAATTCTAATATAAATCAAAGTTAACAATTAATTTTAACAATATATTTCATGAAATCTTTAACTTTTTAACTTTTATCAAACTATGCTAAAAATCTAATTTTAACCTCCACCAAACAGGGACAAAATCACAATAAATTTGAATTTTTTTCTCTTTTAATTAAAATCTAAATTTGCATTTTCTTCTATCCTATTTGTATACATAGAATGTGACTGAATTGAATATATTCAATTTAACTTATATTTAACGAATTGTATTTATTTGATTGAATATTGGTTATATGTTTTTCCTTTTGATAATTTGAATTGATCGTATGTATTAAATACACTATAAACTTTTTTAAATATAAATATATATTTTCTTATAATGAGCAAAATATTAATAAAATAACTGTTTGAAATTAAATGGATGAAATGATGAATAAAATATTAATGAAGAAATGTTTTTTTAAATGTAAATATGCATTTTCTCGATCAATTTTAAGTCATATAAAAATCAAGAACAAAGTATTCGATTTGTAAAGATTTTGATTGTGCTCCCCTAATTAAGAATCTTTGCATCCGCCCCTGATAGTGGGCATGAGTTATAATGTTCATTTGCTGATGTGGTGTTGTCACGTCAGAGGTGAACAATTATTATCCTGTTTACTATGGATGGGAGATCAGCTCTACTACCTCCTAATGGGTCTCACTTGAATCATTTATAAACTCAGTTGTCCTCATTTACTTCTACAATGTAATAATGGCTTATGAGTTCATAATCTCTTCTTACAACCAGCTTAGCATTCCTAACACAAGCTGGAAGTAAATCACAATAGTTTAACATTTTTCTTACTTCAGCAGAGAGCTAAATCTTTTAGTATATTCATTTTTAATTAAAAAGAAAATAAACAAAAATCTTATACAGTTAATTAAAATAATATGATGCCTTGTCCAGAATTCTACGAACTACAGAATCTAGCTCAAAATATCTACTATATGTAGTACGATATCGATCCCGAAAACTTACTTTCAATTGGAATTTCGAATTTTCTCTTTGGTGAAACAAAATGGCCCAACAGTTACCAACTGAAGATGGAAAATTTTGTTTACAACAGATCAGGTGCTCGATTTGGAAACCCTAATGAAAAAGGGAGGCCCAAAAAATAATATTTTTGCTTTGCTTTTGGTAGGGGCGGTACGAGAAATATTTTATTTACAAACTAAAGTTTAATCGGTTATGAAATACCCGTTTCTTCTCTTCACATCATAAATGTCTGTGTTAATTTCCTGTAAATATTTGTTGAAATTGGAATTGCATATAATTTGAGATTATCACAAGTGAAATTTGCATTAAACTCTCTGATATAAGAATTTGGATGCTTATAAATTTCAAATTTGGCACAAGTTCGAGAATCTGTTCTGCACTATGATGTATTTGTTCATAGTTGAGCTAGTATAGGTCAACGAATGTGAGGTTATAATAAAAAATCAATTTGTGCAAAAAATAAATTTAAAATATGCAGAACCTAATTTAATGATATTTATACATTCCTTCTTTAACTCACCTTTAGTATCTAACAAACAAACATCTTTAGTGACAATTTTTAAATTTTTGCCCCGTGAAAAGTTGCTTCTAGCTTTGGTCGAGTTTTGAAAACATTGAATGAAATAATCACTAGAAGATGCCGATGGTAGAGAGTTCTTGACGTCCTACAATAGTGCATTTTACATTTTTCAATTTTTGTGAAAAGAGAAAATCATTTATACTTGTAGCCATTGATTTAGGAAAAAAAACAGAGCCCCTATTTTAGGCTCCATTGAAATGAGATTTTAAAGAAAAATATGTATTGGAATAGTATTTTTTGGATAATGTGGGTTAAAGATTAGAAAATAATAGATTTATATGTAACATTATTTTACGAAAAAAATGTATGATTGAAAATGAGTTTTCAAAAAATGCATTTTTCAAAAAATGGAGCCCAAACTGGAGCTTAGTGTTCTTGTTCCAACTTGAACACCTTATTCGTTATGTCGCACCTTCTGTATAATAGTCCTGAATAAGCCTCTTGTTGGCTTATTTATGCCACAATGGCCTAAATTTGTTATTCATACCAATAATTATACTACTAGAATTAAGAACATGTTCAGCTAAGCCTAAAGTAAAATCAACCTTTAAGCTTAGCCAAACATGTTTGACTAAGAAGTCACTTTTAAGTATATTTATTTTCCAAACATATTAAACTTTTCTTTAAAAGTTAGACTCGCTTCTTAACAACGTAAATTTGCTTCATTCTAGCCTAATATTGTTCGTCAAGTAGTATTAGTATGTGTTAATATTATGTTATTTTGAACGCCTTATTTGAAGAAAAGTTTTGGTTGATGATTGAACATTAAGGTTGTATCTTAGACTACTGGAACTAAGAGTAAGTATACACTATTTCAAGTCATCTATGTAATCCATGAAATGCTCATTCTACCAGGCATTATGATAGACACTTCATTGGCTAAAATAACTCTCTTTATTGCATGGAATATGATTTTCTGTTTCTTGAAAATGAAGTCCTTCTGTTTTCTGATCATCAGCACCTGTCTATCTGCCATCAATCTACATTCAAATTTTTTTGTGACTGGTTTCTATTTTTGGGAAACGTGTTAATCTTTCTGCAATTTAGAAAATGTTTTAGTATTTGAATTTTATTTCAGGCCAACACACGTCTTTTATAGACCCACGTTGCACTTATACATTATCATGGACATCAAAAATCATCTTTTCTTCAATGCTCCGTATAGGTAAATGAAGCATTCGTTTCTTTAATCGCGAAACTTAACTAAGCTTATAAAACTAGGTTTTTTGGCTTCTCTATAAATACAAAACGTCGTCCATCGTATTATAGGATGAGTTTTCATGAGCCTTGAGGGAAGACCTTGAGAGAATAAATTTACATCTTGCGAGCATATAAAAGGGTTGAACCCCAACCTTAAGGGTCCCACACCGCCCCTGCCCTGGAGCATCGTGAGGGAGGTAAATCGCAGATTATGCCTCCAAGGGTACAGGGTGGAAGGCTGCTTGTACACTTGCACTTACCCAAGAGCCAAATCCATATTTCAGAATTCGAACCCTTGACGCGGCAGCCTCAAGCAAAGCTGGATTTCTCCACCTTCCCCTTTTACCACTTGGAGATGTGCCTTAGGGGCTCTTACGAGCATATATTTAATTGAGAATATTGAGTCTTCATATTGTAAACACATCCTATTGATTATTGAATTTTCTCCTCATCTGCCCATGGGTTTTTTCCCGATTTGAGTTTTCACGTAAATCTCTATGTTATTTACTTTTCTTCTTTTATTTCATTATTGTCATATTCTTGCAATCCGTATTTATAACAAGTGGTATTAGAACTAAATGTTGATTTTCACATGGCAACAATGAGGTTTAGTTTATGGCATGTAAAGATGAGAGTAGTTTTTGCGCAGCTGGATTTAAAGGAAGCCTTACATGGCTTTGATAAGATGTCTTCTACTTGAACGCAGGAAGAGAAGCAGTGTAGGGATCAAAAAATCCTAACTCAAATTCATCTTCATCTTTCAAATCAAATTCTTCAGGATGTTCTAAATGAGAGAAGTGCCGCTACGTTGTAGTTAAAGTTGGAGTAGCTTAGTATGATAAAGAGATTGACCAGCAAGTTACGCTTGAAACAACACTTATATTATCATAGGATGTCTAAGGGTGCATCACTGGATGATCACTTAACAACGCTCAAAGAAATCGTGGCCGATTTGGAAACTTTGGAGGTTAAGTATGACGAGAAGGACTTGACATTGATGTTGTTGGATTTGTTGTCGCCATCATATGTGACTTTTAGATATACTATACTCTATTGTTGGGATATTCTCATGGTGGAGGAGGCTATGATGCCATACTGTCTAAGGAAAAGATGAGGCATCTTACTGAAAGATCTGAGAGTCAGGTTGGTTTTTCGTGAGAGGAGTCAAGATAATAAGCTTGGCAAAAATATGAGGGGCAGGTTGAAGTCTAAACATGCTGAGAAGACATGTCAATACTACGAGGAATGGGTATATTAGAGCTGACTGCTATGCCTTGAAAAAAGGAACAAAACATCGAGTGCTAATGATAAGGGAAAACGTCCTGCTGATGAGAAACAATGCGCCTTGCAAAGTCGTCGACGTTGGTACTATTAGGATCAAGATATTCGATGGGATTGTCTAAACACTTACAAATGCCAGGCATATTTCAAAACTGAAGCAGAATCTTATATCTTTGAGTTATCTTGACTCAAAGGGTTACAAGTACATTGGTGAAAGTGGAATTCTAAAGGTGAGTTTGGGTGTAATTGGTGAAAGTGGAATTCTAAAGTTGAGTTTGGGTACTCTTGTTGTCATGAAAGGGTACAAGAATTCTACACAACTATACGTTTTGCAAGATTTCACTGTTATAGGAGATGCAGCAGTTTCTACTTTTTCTTTATCTAAGGATAAAGTTACAAAACTTTGGCATATGCGGCTTGGGCGTAGGAGTGAAAATGGAAATGTAGAGTTTAGCAGAATGGGGCTTCTTGATGGGCAGCAGACCATAAGATGGAATTTTGTGAGCACTGTATTTTTAGAAAATAGAAAAGAGTCAGATTCTCTAAGAGAAAACATGATACGATGGGGACACTTGAGAGTATATCCCTTTAGATCTCTAGAGGCCGGCTAGAGTACCTTCAAGGGGAAATGCAAATTACTTGATGACGGTAACTAATGATTACTCCATAAAAGTCTGGGTATTCTTCTTGAAACAGAAGAGTGATGTGTTTGAGACATTCAAATTATAGAAAACGTTGGTAGAAAAGCAGACTGAAAAGTAGGTGAAATGTTTACGCACTGATAATGGGTTGGAGTGTTGTTCAGATGAATTCAATAGCTTCTGCATGACTGAAGGCATTTTGAGACACTTGACAGTGCCCACAACTCCTCAACGGAATGTCATGGCTGAACGAATGAATAAAATCTTGATGGAAAAGGTTCGCTATATACTTTCAAATTATGGGCTGCATAAGTCGTTTTGGACTGAAGCTGCTACTATAACATGTTTTTTGATCAATCGCTCGCCTTCAACGACCATTGAAAATAAAATATCAGAAGAGGGATAGTGTGGTAAACCCTCTTGTTACACTGATTTGAAGATCTTTGGTTGTCCAGTGTATACTCATGTGAATAATGGAAAATTGGAGCTTAAGTTTAGAAAGTGCATCTTTCTTGGGTATAAATCAGGTGTGAAGGGTTATAGATTATGGTATTCAGAAGAGAAGAAGGTGCTGATTAGTAAGAATATAGTATTTGACGAACTTACTATGAGTCGCGGAAGACCTCTTGTGGATTATAAACAACCTCATAAATTAACAAAGACCTATTAACAAAACGATAGCAGATGTGCTGAGATTGAAATTATGAGGGAAAATATGTTGGGCTAGTAAAGTGAACCTTCGAGTACGGAGCAAAGCATTTGAAATCCACAAACCAAACAGCGAAAAAAATGAGAAGAGTTACAAGGCTGGAGAAAACTATAAAGGCTGCCACCACACCCACGCTAGGCTCTACAGTTAAACCTCGATAAAATAATACCCTCGGGACTGGAAAAAAATATTCATTTAGCGAGGTTATTTATTTATCGATAAATGAATAAATTATTCATTTATCGATAAATAAATATTTATTATTTTAGAGAGAGTTTTTCAATATAAAATATGTACATTGTATGTGGTAAGAAAAATCAAAAGACACTAATCAGAGTATTATTTGAATCTAGGGAAGTTCAAAAGTTTTAGTGAAACTTAATGTCTCTAAAAACTAAGTTCACATACATAGCAAATGAAAAAGTTTAGTCTTTACCTATAAAAGCTAGATGTTTGAAAGACATATTTCAAGCACATACAACATTTTGTTTCCCCTCCAATGTTTTCTCATCATTTGAAAGGAGTAAAAAAATCAACTTTAACCGATAAAATGAGGAGTGCAATATGTGAGCATAAGAAAGAGAATCCAACTATTAGCCAAAAAGATATGCAAGTATGGGTGCAACAAAAGTTTGATTTGACTATTAGTCAATCAACAATATCAAACACTCTCAAAAGGGCGTCGGAATATTTGTCAAATGAGATAAAAAATAGCGATGTTAATGTCACACCCCCAAATTAACATTGATATCTATACACAACCTAGATATAGAATTTTACATATTTTTTTTTTCGAGTTTGTTAACTTCTAATCACCTGTGACACGATCATATAACATATCGAAACCCAAAATCATATCGCCATAATCCAACATATATATTCTGAGCTTATAAACATGTCTACAGGCCATTTCAAAAGTACACTATATAGGATTCCAAAATATAACCCTACAGATGGTAGCCTACAAAATAACCCTACAGGTCGTCATCCATGTACATCGAACTCTGGAATCCTGTAGGAGCTCCACAGCTAGCCATGCTCTCTATGTAGTTCCATGTTCACCTACAATGCAAGAACTACATAAGCCAATGCTTAGTCAGCAAAATCATGCATGTCCTGAACATGAGTAATAACGACATATGACACCATGCCATTTACTTTAAATATCATGATAAAAAGTATCATATTTTAATATTCGTCAAAGTCGACTAGAAATCATTTCACTTGAAATCTTTCATTTCATTGGGCCCTTGACCCACCTACTATGCACCGGATAGAGCTCTGCATAATATCAATATCAATAATCAAATGGTCAATATGAAATCGACACCGACGAGTGGACCATCCGCTCGTGACCACTAGAGGCCCATCCCCTGACTACCCCTATGATCACCCAAGAAGTCTCCCACCCGGCAGCACCAATAATCATAATATCACAAGGGCACAGTCGAGTGGTCCGCCCTCCCGTGATCACCAAAGGCCCATCCCCTGTCTACCTTTGCAATCACCCAGGAAGTAACACCCGCAATGCCAAACATATCACATAAGCATGCCTCACATGCCTCGGTGCCCTAGTAGTGGTCAATAAAACATTTATAAAGAAAACTCACTTTGAATTCATGTTTCGCATGCAGGATTTTCAACCATAATCACATGTCGTGCATGCATATGAAAATGCTCATGAATGACATATTTAATGCAAATCGCTGTCTATAGGTTAAGCAACCTCATACTCAATGATCGTAACCACCATATGATGTGCTATAAGCCTCTTATCAAAGTTATGTAGATATCTCAACATTACTATGTCACATATACTAGGTTCTTGCATCGTAGTTGCAAATGGATTTTCACTTACCTTTCGCCTTTATGTGTGTAAGCTCCTATGGAGTGTGTATCAATTCCCTTTTTCGCTCAACGTCGAAAAGTTGCCTGTATTGTCATCTAATATTAAATACAATCCTCCATTTAATAATCTTAACACACACAAATCCCAAAATACGTTCATTCACGCCGAAACAATTTAAACAAAATCATTATTTCAAGTTACCGATGGCATTATAAACTAATCCCATAAGTCTCGCTATCTTTCGAGTCCAATTATGAACGTCAACGTCATCCAATTGTTTTCGACAACCTAGTATTCCTTAGGATATATTTTCTAGGCCCAAGAGTTCATTAGGGGACATCTAAATGTTGAAATCACATTAGATACCCAAATGGACAGAATCTGTTTTCTAGGTTTCCGTCACCGTCCGCTCATTTTTCAAATTCTTTTTCATGTCCTTACCTATATTTAATAGTTCCCAAACTTTTACCACACACCTATAACATATATGTGAAGATAATCAGATCATAAAATTGTGACAAATGAAGTGTTTGGAGCTTCAAAAACAGTCCATTTTCCACTACACAAAATCAGGCAGTTTTTCCCTTTGACTGTTTTCGGTTTCCATTTTATTATTATGATACCAACAGAATTCTAGGCCATTAAAATCATTTCTACACTCCCTACTTACATATAAAAACGTTCATATTGATATATATAAGTTAAGCACTAAGTATCATCCCAAAATCAAGGTATAAATCACTCAATCCCGCAATTCCTCATCTCTGTCCAGATTAATTTCTTTCAAATTCTTGCCATTAATTACCCCTATTTAGGCGTCATAACATCATTAACAACACTCCAACTTAATCACAAACAACTTCAGATGTTCAAGAAATCATAAATCCCTTGAGAAATAATAGAAACAAACCTCAAAACTGTGGAGTAACAAGGCTGTTCAGAAATTCCAGAATCTTGTTTCTGTTTCTCTTTGACTGTTTCACCCTCTTTTCACTTGGAATCACTTAGGGACGAGTTCAGGGAGTTAATATATTATCTATGAGGTAAATGAGTGGTCTTTAAATAGTTGAAGTCGTGCATATTACTTAAGGATTAAGAATATCATGGGCTGCAGCCACCTCAAGCAATCAAGGTGAGTCACTAAGCTGGAGCTGTCATCTTGGCTGCAATACTTGACTTTTCTACCATTATTTTTGTGTCCATTTATGATATTTAAGATATATATTCATCCTATATTAAGTCCTTGGGGATTAGACACGAAATTTATGCCTTAAGGTTGAAGCAATTATATATTAAAGTGAAAAGTCCCCTAGCATGAGCCGTCCAAGTAGGAGGTGGCTTCTTGCAGCCAACTTTGACTTCTCCCTTCCACCAAATGGAGCCATATGTGACTTAGAAGAGTTATAAATATCTTGTGTAAAGTTCTAAGGACTTATAGGACGTGTTGGAAGCTTAAGGTCGAAGGAATTAGAGGTTAAAGTGGCAAGTCGTCACATGTTAAGTAGGTGTTGTCTCCTTTGATTAAATTCTGATTTTACATCTATCCTTGCAGGTATAAATCAAGTGTCATTCGTTTATTTTGATGTGCTTACAATCTATTTCACTTGCATTAAGATCCCAGAGTACTTTATAGATCTAATTCCTCAGCTGTTCATTTAATTTCTTACCCGATTCTCAACCGATTTCAACAATTCGTACCTCAATATTTATAATGTCGTATAAGACATATATTATTATGTTGTGATAATGTCACTTCATCCCTCATGTCTCAAATATGTGAATTACCTATCTAGGGTTTAAGGTGACCTTGATTAGCCGAATGGAAAGCTTGAACCTTCGTTGATACAAATTTTCGGCCTTTCAAATATTACATTACTTACCAAGCCAATCTCCAACATTTAGTTAATCTAACTTTCTATCATAGCTCAATATAAAATTCCCCACCTAGATCGAAGAGTCGAAGGTTATCACCATGTAAAGATTTTAAAGCCTTGATGATCAAATGCATCGTTTTAAGAGAAGGCAATCAGGAAATTGATACAAATGACAATGTAATTAGCATGGAATGCATGAATCATATTGGCCAAATGTAAAACGTGAAGTTCGGGGTATTACAGTTAAAAGGCACAAATCGGCAAAATACCCTAATTTAGAGAAAGTTTTGTATGAGTTGTTTCTTCAAAGGCAAGATAAAGTGAATATGTCTAGAGAAATTATCCAAGGAAAAGCAAAAGAGCTTTTACAAAAAATGTATGGTGAAACTAATCCAGAATTCAGCTTTTCTAGTGGATGGTTAGAACGTTTCAAGGCAAGATATGGAATCAAATCTTACCGACGTTATGGTGAAAGTGGTTCAGTTATCATGGAGAACATTAAAAATGCTTTACTTGGAATAGATCAAAACTAGACCAGTTTCAGTTGAAAGATATTTACAATATGGATGAAACTGGATTATTTTACCAATTGGAAGCTGATCATTCACTTGCTATCAAGCAGCTCGAAGGACGCAAAAAAGATAAGAAGAGAATTACTGTTGTTGTTTGTTGCAATGATGATGGATCTGACAAAGTACCACTTTAGGTTATTGGTAAGTATGCAAATCCTAAATGCTTTAAAAATGTGAACATGAACAATCTTAATTGCAAGAATCGATCCAACAAGAAAGCTTGGATCACTGGCTTGCTTTTTCAAGATTTTATTGGTTGGTTTGATAAGAGAATGAATGGCAAGAAGGTTCTCTTAATAGTAGACAATTGCCCAACTCATCCAAAGGTAGTTGAAGGCTTGAGAAATGTAGAGTTATTTTTCTTACCTCCTGACACAACGTCTAAAATTCAACCAAGTGATGCTGGGATTATTCGAGCATTCAAAGCTCATTATCGTTGTCGTTTTTATTCTAGCATCTTACAAGGCCTTGAGGTTGAAGCACCAAATCCTGAAAAAATTAATATTTTGAATGCTATTAATTTTGCTAACATGGCTTGGAATTTTGATGTGAAGACAACAACAATTACAAATCGTTTTCGGCATTGCAAGATTCGGTCAGAAGAAAACAATGTTCTCGAACCCGAAGTTGGTGAATTAGATGAAGGTATCCAAGGATTAAATGATGTCGTCTCTAATTTACACTATAAAAATGTAATGGATGTTGAACATTTTTTGAACTATCCTAGAGAGAATGATGCCGTTATGGAATCACCTACAGACGAAGAAATTATTTAATCGGTAATAAACAGTAATGATGATGAGAATGATCCTAAACCAGATGATAGTAGCGTTGTCCCAAATGTGTCGTCAAAAAAGGCATTTCAAGCAATAGTCACCTTAAGTAACTACTTGCTACAACACGAGCAAAATATTTCGAAAGTTGTGTATGCTCTACAAAAAGTTAAGGATGGGGTTCATTTTGGTTTAGGTGGGAAGAAAAAGCAATCAACTATAGATGCATCTTTTCAAAAGGAATGATTATTGTACGGGTATTGTTGATTGATTGAAAGATTTTGGTTTATATATATATATATATATTTTTTTTTTTCTCAATAAAATCAAGTAATTATTACTTTATATTTTTATTGGGTCCTTAAGGATTCAATTTTTTTTATTACTTAATGCATTTAGCGATGTTATTACTTTAGTCCATTGGCCCAAGTCGGGATCGAAAGAAATTATTATATAATCAAGATTATTACTTTATCGAACATTACTTTATCGAGGTTTAACTGTATAACGCCCTGATAAACGAGACCAATAATTGGTAACAACCACAAATACCTAGACAATTCCCAGCACCGCCTCCTCAATAACTCCATGCTATGTACCACTTTCCCACCCACGTACAAACTTGACATTATGCTACTTCGACTCCAATTCTTTGTAATATACAAAAAAGAAAAGAATATAAAGACAACGACGAAGACTATGCATGAACCTCTAGTCTGGGTACAATTTCCTTTATATTTACGTATATTCAGCTCTCGCGATCTCTAATGGAATCTTACCTTCTCAAATTAGATTTTTCTTTTTATTTTAGGAAACTGATTTTATTTAATAGATTTTTAATATTCCTTTAACTACTTGCTTTTTAAATATGATATTTAATTTACGTACTTATTTTTATTAATATTTTCCTTATACTTAGTTATTATAATAATTAGAATTTGATATTGAACCCCTATTTGATGGCCATCATTTAGAAAATAATAATAGTAATATTTTGAATAGTAATTTTTTGAAAAACATGTGATTAAATTTAAGTGTAAAATATTTTATTATGCGAATATGAGGTTGAAAATGAGTATAGAAATTAAAAAATTTAGTTTTAAAGAGGGAAATAGAGGCTGAATAAATTAACATTTTCTCCTTTAAATTCTCGGTATTCTTGCACTCTTCTTTTCTTTCTACTCTTTCTTCCTCTTTGTCTCTCAATTTAGTTCTTATTCGATTTTGTTCTCTGTCACCTACTTTGGTGTAATATGAAGCATTTACAACTGGAGTTTGTAGCTAACTAGGAAAATAGATAAGACTTTCAATAATAAATCTCTAAAAGTCAATTAAAATTTGCAAAATTAATTCACATAAAAAAAATCTCTGTGTGTGTTTGATTGGCTTTATTTTCCATAAAAAAATGTCGTTTTTCTACCTAAATTCCTACTTTCGAGGTGTTTGATCGACAATTTTTTCCGTGAAAAATGTTTTTCAACTTCTGGTCACATGGTCATATTTTCCTCAAAAACAAGGAAAATATTTTCATTTGGAAAGAGGTGATTTTTATTTTCAGGTAATCCATTCTCTTTTTCTCTCTCATTTATCCCCGGCCCCTTTCTCATCTACTCATCAATAAAAAAATAACAAGTTTAATATTTTCTAAATTAAAAATCAAATCAATCAAACACATTTAATTGACAATTTTTATGAAAATAAGTTCTAGAAAATTGAATTACCTAAAATTTATTTTCTTTACATGCTTACAATCAATCGCACTTTAAAAGTCTTTATAAGTCCAAATTGAATACATCATGCTTCACTAAAACAATAAGACTGTTTGAGAACTACAGTATGAAAATTGAAAATAATATCAAACAATTAATTAATGAAAATAACCTTAAAAACTTTTATTTACTTGATGACCAATTCATCAGATACAAAAGTAATATGAAATTTGATAGTAAGATTGAGTATTTTAAAAAACACCCCATAAAATATGTTGCAATTCTTATGCAACCATATACAAACATAAATCATAATGTATCATATCGGAAAATTCATGCGAATTTCTTAGAATTCGAAGGATTTACATCAAATAACTCAAAAGTCTCCCGATTCCTATAGGATATAGATGAAACTATATGATTTATTGGAAAATGATCTAATGCCTGGGCCTGACTGGACTACAGCCCGTGGCCCAGACCAGATCCAAGTTAAGTCCAGTTCTTCCTTATTTTTTTCTTGTTTTAGCCCATGTGAAAATTTAAACCAGCCCATTTTTCTTTAGTCTAAGCCCAAAAAAAAATTTAACCCGTAATGGCCCAATTCCAATACCCAAACCAGTCTCTACTCCCCGTCAATAATTTCTGTTCCTTTGTTCCGTTTCTCTCTATCCATCTCTACGCAGCAAGGCCTTCTGGCCCTCGAATCGCAAATCGTGTTCTTCTCAAATTAAGGTTTCTTCTTCGATTTTATTTTGTATACCCTCTCCATTAATCTTCCTTCTTGTTATGTTTATCAGTTTATTTTGTATATTTGTTTAAGCAATAAATCTAGCATTTATCTGCCGTGTATTTAGGAGATTTTATGTAAGCAATAAATCTGAAATTTATCTGACAAGTTTATTAAATTTTGCCTTTCATTTCAATGTGTGATTTCTTGCAATTGGGACTTATTCTTTCAATCTATATGACAATTTTTGGTATTAAAATGCTCCAATATCTAATACATGTGTGCAATGCCATCAGTTGAGGTCCTACTTCTCCAAGAAAACAACTCCGAAGCTCCCTCCAGGATACTTAACAAAGGGGTGAGTTTTTTATTTTCTTTTTGTTACCATGATTCAACGCTGTATTTGCTTATTTACTTAAAACGAAATGAAGAAAAAACTACACTTTCTGCTTGCTATTCAAGAGTCTTCGTTCTTTTCTCTGTTTCTTTCATGTTTTTTGAGGAAAATTGGTTGTCAGCTGATTGCAAGAAATGAGTGTGTGAAAGTTGTAAATTGGTTAAATTTGAATTGATTTGGGAAAAATTATGCCAGTTGTGTCATAGGTGTGTGTTTGGACGCTGTGCTCTACATTGTGTTTTTAGTGTTCGGAAAAATGCCTGAATGAAACTTAAACATGAGAATCTTGTTTCAAATGCTGGTCTAACATCCCAACTTATCGATTCATGAATAAGTTAAATTTTAAATCAAATGATGATTTTTTGCATTGTGGTTATCATTCTTAAATTGACATTCCAGGAATAATTCTTTTAGAAAAGATTTTTGGTAAGGGTAGATGGAACAATCATATGCCAAAGTTAACTAACAAGGTCAGAATTAGCTAAAAGGTTGGAACATGGGTTTTAGGTTTTAATTGTCGTTAAGAGAAAAGAATTACGTATAAGTTGTTATATACTTCCCGTTTTACGTTGAATTTGATGGTGAATGTTAATTAAATTAGGTACCTGTCATCTGTGAATGTTAATTAAATTAGGTACTTGTCATCTACATCACCATCATCGAATTGATAAGGCTTCATTTGAGTCCTAATGCTTTATTTCTATTGATGTATAGCATGTTGAGTTTAAGCTATATATAAGTTGGCAGTTACCAGAATTGAGAGCAATGTTGAGATCAGCATCCATAATAAAGCTGTCTGGACAAATCAACCAGCTTATAACAGTAAGGGCTCGACCCCTCTCTTCCAATTACAGCACAATACACAGTCTGGTCCACAGGCAACGCAGTTCGGGGTTGACAGAATCCTCAGAAAATCAACCTTATAAAGATGGCGCAGCTGTATCCAGGTATCTAATAGGAGAAAATATTTCTCGAAAGGACAGGATTAGCTTTCTTATCAACTTACTTATGGATCTTGGTGATGATAAAGAAGCAATATATGGGGCCCTTGATGCTTGGGTTGCATGGGAACGGAACTTCCCTATTGGCCCGTTGAAGAATGTATTGCTTGCTCTTGAGAAAGAGCAACAGTGGCATAGAATAGTCCAAGTTATTAAATGGATTCTGAGTAAAGGGCAGGGCACCACGAGGGGAACATACGGGCAGTTGATCCGAGCTCTAGATATGGACCATAGAGCAAAAGAAGCACATGATATCTGGATGAAGAAACTTGCATCAGATTTACATTCCGTTCCTTGGAAGTTGTGTGATCTTATGATATCTATTTATTATCGTAATAACATGCTCGAGGATCTTGTAAAGCTGTTCAAAGGCTTGGAAGCATTTGACCGGAAACGCCCAGAAAAATCGATCGTGCAGAAAGTAGCCAATGCATATGAGATGTTGGGATTACCGGAAGAGAAAGAACGGATACTGGAGAAATACGAGGATTTGTTCACCGATAAATGTAATGATCGACCCAAGAAATCCGGCCGCGCCTCTTCCCCCAGTAGAAGAAAATCAGGGCAAAGGGGAATCAAGATTTGATGTAATTCCTTCAAATTGTGTAATTTGTATGACCACAAAAAATTTTCTATGTTAGAATACATTTTTCAAGTTTTTATAATTCGTGGTTATTGTGTAACCCGACTACAAATAAGCAATCTGAACAGGTGCTGAGTTCCTTTTATGTCCAAAGATTTATTCAAATTAATCCTAGTCAAGACAACTCAACCCCAACCCAAATTCTTCCTTTCGATTAATTCTTCTTTTTTGTTTAAGCTCGACCACGTCAAGATAAGTCAAGATCACTTGACTAGTCGATCTGCTCCAAAATCTTGAAAGATTTATAAT